>NC_142501.1:95298787-95356287 GCF_057876585.1 Rhinolophus sinicus
GTTAGGTTTAGGTTTAAGGTTAGGGTTAGGGTTAGGATTTGGGTTAGGTTTGCGTTAGGGTTAGGATTATGGTTATGGTTAGGGTTAGGTTTGCTTTAGGGTTAGGGTTTAGGTTTAGGTTTAGGGTTAGGGTTAAGTTAGGGTTAGGCTTAGGTTTGCGTTAGGGTTATGGTTAGGTTTAGGGTTAGTGTTAGGGTTTAGGGTTAGGGTTAGGGGTAGGTTAGAGTTATGGTTAGGGCTAGGGTTAGGTTTAGGTTTAGGGTTAGGGTTAGGGTTAGGGTTAGGGTTAGTTTTGCGTTAGGATTATGGTTAGGGTTAGTGTTAGGGTTAGGTTAGCGTTAGGGTTAGGGTTACAGTAGGGTTAGGATTAGGTATTAGATTTAGGTTTTCGTTAGGTTTATGTTTAGGGTTAGGGTTATGTTTCCGTTTAGGTAATGGTTAGGGTTAGGTTTAGGGTTAGGTTTGCGTTAGCCTTAGTGTTAGGTTTAGGGTTAGGTTTAGGGTTAGGATTAGGTTTGCGTTAGGTTTAGGTTTAGGGTTAGATTAATGGTTAGCGTTAGAGTTAGGTTTAGTTTAGGGTGAGGGTAGGGATAGTGTTATTTTAGGGTTAGGTTTAGGTTTTAGTTTTAGAGTTAGTGTTAGGGTTATGGTTAGGTTAGGGTAAGGATTAGGGTTAGGTTAGCGTTAGGGGTAGGGTTAGGGTGAAGATTAGGCTTTAGTGTTAAGTTTATGTTTAGGGTTAGGTTTAGTGTTAAATTAGGGTTAGGGTTAGGTTTGGGGTTAGGTTTAGGGTTAGGGTTCGGGTTCGGTTTCGGTTTGGGGTTCGGATTTGGGTTGAGATTCGATTTCGGGTTACGGTTAGGGTTAGGGTTAGTTTTAGGTTTACGGTTTGCGTTAGGGTTAGGTTTAGTGTTAACGCTAGGGTTTAGGGTTAGGTTTAGGGTTCGGTGTAGGGTTAGCGTTAGGGTTTTATGGTTATGGTTAGGGTTAGGGTTACGTTTGCGTTAAGGTTAGTGTTAGGGTTAGGTTTGCGTTACCGTTAGGGTTAGGGTTGGGTTTAGGGTTAGGTTTGCGTTAGGGTTCGGGTTAGGGTTAGGTTTAAGTTTAGGGTTAGGGTTAGGGTTAGGGTTAGGGTTAGGTTTGCGTTAGGGTTACGGTAGGGTTAGTGTTAGTGTTATGGTTAGGGTTAGGGTTAGGGTTAAGGTTAGGGTTAGGGTTATGTTAGCGTCAGGGTTAGGATTAGGGTTAGGGTTAGGGTTAGGATTTAGGGTTAGGTTTGTGTTAGGTTTAGGGCAAAGGTTAAGGTTATGTTTCCGTTAGGCTTAGGGTTAGGGTTAGGTGTAGAGTTTGGTTTGCGTTAGGGTTAGGGTTAAGGTTAGTTTTAAGGTTAGGTTTAGATTTAGGGTTAGGGTTAGGGTTAGGTTTGCGTTAGGTTTAGGTTTAGAGTTAGGGTTAGGGTTAGGGTTAGGGTTTGCGTTAGGGTTAGGTTTAGGGTTAGGTTTGGGGTTAGGGCTAGGGTTTAGTGTTAGGGTTAGGGTTCGGGTTAGGGTTTGCGTTAGGGTTTTATGGTTATAGTTAGGGTTAGGGTTACGTTTGCGTTAAGGTTAGTGTTAGGGTTAGGATTAGGTTCATGGTTAGGGTTAGTGTTAGGGTTAGTGTTAGTTTTCGGTTAGCGTTACGGTTCGGGTTAGGGTTTAGGGTTAAGTTTAGGTTTAGGGTTAGGTTAGCGTTAGGGTTAGGGTTAGGGTTAGGGTTAGGGTTAGGATTAGGGTTTAGGGTTAAGCTTAGTTTTAGGGTTAGGTTTCGGTTTAGGGTTAGGGTTAGGGTTCGATTTACGTTTGCGTTAGGGTTAGGTTTAGGATTAGGTTTATGGTTAGGGCTGGTTTGCCTTAGGGTTAGGGTTAGGGTTAGGTTTAGGGTTAGGGTTAGGGTTATGGTTAGGATTTAGGGTTAGGTTTGCGTTAGGTTTAGGGTTAAGGTTAGGGTTATGTTTCCTTTAGGGTTAGGGTTAGGGTTATTGTTAGGGTTCGGGTTAGGTTTATGTTAGGGTTAGGGTTAGGAATAGGGTTATGGTTAGGGTTAAGTTTGCCTTAGCGTTAGGGTTAGGGTTAGGTTATGGTTAGGGTTAGTGTTAGGGTTTAGGGTTATGGTTAGAGTTAAGTTAGTGTTAGGGTTAGGGTTAGGGTTCGGTTTAGGTTTAGGGTTAGGTTTAGGGTTAGGGTTAGGGTTACGTTTGCGTTAGGGTTATGCTTAGGGTTAGGGTAAGTGTTAGGGTTTAGGGTTAGGGTTAGGGTTAGGTTAGCGTTAGGGTTAGGGTTAGCTTTAGGGTTAGGTTTTAGGGTTAGGTTTTCATCAGGTTTAGGGTATAGGTAAGGGTTATCTTTCCGTTAGTGTTAGGGTAAGGGTTAGGTTTAGGATTAGGTTTGCGTTAGGGTTAGGGTTAGGGTTAGGGTTATGTTTACGTTAGGCTTAGGGATAGGTTTGCGTTAGGGTTATGGTTAGGTTTAGGGTTAGTGTTAAGGTTTAGGGTTAGGGTTAGGGTTAGGTTAGAGTTATGGTTGGGGTTAAGGTTAGTTTTAGGTTTAGGGTTATGGTTATGATTAGGGTTAGTTTTGCGTTAGGGTTATTGTTAGCGTTAAGGTTAGTGTTAGGGTTTAGTGTTAGGGTTAGTGTTAGGGTTAGGGTTATGGTTAGGATTTAGGGTTAGGTTTGCGGTTAAGGTTAGGGTTATGTTTCCTTTAGGGTTAGGGTTAGGGTTAGTGTTAGGGTTCGGGTTAGGTTTGTGTTAGGGTTAGGTTTAGGAATAGGGTTATGGTTAGGGTTAAGTTTGCCTTAGCGTTAGGGTTAGGGTTAGGTTATGGTTAGGGTTAGTGTTACGGTTTAGGGTTATGGTTAGAATTAAGTTTGCCTCAGGGTTAGGGTTAGGTTTAGGTTTAGGGTTAGGGTTAGGGTTAGGGTTAGTTTTGCGTTAGTGTTATGGTTAGGGTTAGGGTTAATGTTCGGGTTTAGGGTTAGGGTTAGGGTTAGGTTTGCGTTAGGGTTAGGGTTAAGGTTAGGGTTAGGGTTAGGGTTAGGGTTTGGTTTGCGTTAGGGTTAGGGTTAGGGTTAGGTTTGCCTTAGGGTGAGGGTTAGTGTTAGTGTTAGGGTTACGTTTGCGTTAGGGTTAATGTTAGGGTTAGGGTTAGGTTTAGGGTTAGAGTTAGGGTTAGGGTTTGGTTTGCGTTAGGCTTAGGGTTAGGGTTAGTTTTGCGTTAAGGTTAGGGTTATTGTTAGGGTTAGGGTTAGGTGTGCGTTAGGGTTAGGGTTAGAGTTAGGTTTAGTGTTAGGGTTAGGGTTAGGGTTAGGGTTAGGGTTAGGGTTAGTGTTAGGGTTAGGTTTGATTTAGGGTTAGGGGTAGGGTTATGGTTTGGGTTAGGGTTAGGTTTTCGTTAGGGTTAGGGTTAGGATTAGGTTCAGGGTTAAGGTTAGGGTTAGGGTTATGTTTGTGTTAGGGTTAGAGTTAGGGTTAGGGTTAGGGTTAGGTTTGCGTGAGGATTAGATTTAGGGTTAGGTTTAGGGTTAGGGTTAGGGTAAGATTTAGGCTTAGGTTAGTGTTAGGATTAGGGTTAGTGTTTGGTTAAGGTAGGGTTTAGGATTTAGTGTTAGGGTTTGGTTTAGGGTTAGGTTAGTGTAGGTTTATGTTTAGGGTTTAGGGTTAGGTTTAGGGTTAGGGTTAGAGTTAGGGTTAGGGTTAGGTTTAGGGTTAGGTTTAGGGTTAGGTTAGGGTTAGGGTTAATGTTAGGTTTCGGGTTACGGTTAGGTTTAAGTTTAGGTTGAGATAGGGTTAGGGTTAGGTTTAAGGTTAGGGTTAGGCTAGGGTTTAGCGTTAGGGTTAGGTTTAGGGTTAGGGTAAGGGTTAGGGTTAGGTTTGCGTTAGGGATAGGGTTAGGGTTAGGGTTAGGGTTACGGTTAGGATTAGGCTTAGAGTTAGGGTTAGAGTTAGGTTTAGGTTTGCGTTAGGGTTAGGGTTAGGTTTGCGTAAGGGTTAGGGTGAGGGTTAGGGTTTGGGATAGAGTTAGAGTTTAGGGTTAGGGTTAGGGTTAGGTTTATGGTTAGGGTTAGGTTTGCGTTAGGATTAGGGTTAGGTTTAGGGTTAGTTTTGCGTTAGGGTTATCGTTAGGGTTAGGGTTAGGGTTAATGCTTAGGGTTAGGGTTAGGGTTAGGTTAGCGTTAGGGTTAGGGTTAGGGTTAGGGTTAGGTTTAGGCTTAAAGTTAGGGTTAGGTTTAGATTTGCCTTATGGTTAGGGTTAGGGTTAGGGTTAGGTTTAGGGTTAGGGATAGGGATAGGTTTGCGTTAGGGTTAGGGTTAGGGTTAGGATTAGGTTTTCGTTAGTGTTAGGGTTACGGTTAGGGTTAGGTATGCTTTAGGGTTAGGGTTAGGGTTAGTGTTAGGGTTAGGTTTGTGTTAGGGTTAGTGTTAGGGTTAGAGTTTGGGTTAGGTTTGCGTTAGGGTTAGGGTTAGGTTTAGGGTTAGGTATGCGTTAGGGTTTAGGTTAAGGTTAGGGTTAGGGTTAGGTTTGCGTTAGGTTTAGGGTTAGGGTTATGTTTAGGGTTAGGGATAGGGTTAGGTTTGCGTTAGGGTTAGGGTTAGGTTTGCGTTAGTGTTAGGGTTAGGGTTAGGGTTAGGTATGCTTTAGGGTTAGGGTTAGGGTTAGTGTTAGGGTTAGGTTTGTGTTAGGGTTAGTGCTAGGGTTAGGGTTAGGGTTAGGTTTGCGTTAGGGTTAGGGTTAGGGTTAGGGTTAGGTATGCGTTAGGGTTTAGGTTAAGGTTAGGGTTAGGGTTAGGTTTGCGTTAGGGTTAGGGTTAGGGTTAGTGTTAGGTTTGTGTTAAGGTTAGGGTTAGGGTTAGGTTAGGGTTAGGTTTGCGTTAGGGTTAGGGTTAGTGTTAGGGTTAGGGTTAGGTTATCTATACGTTAGTGTTAGGGTTAGGGTTAGGGTTAGGGTTAAATTTGCGTTAGGGTTAGGGTTAGGGTTAGGGTTAGGTTTAGGTTTGTTTAAGGTTAGGGTTAGGTTTAGGCTTAGGTTTGCGTTAGGGTTATTGTTAGGGTTAGGGTTGTGGTTAGGTTAGGTTTGCGTAAGGGTTAGAATTAGTGTTAGGTTTAGGTTAGGGTTAGGGTAAAAGTTAGGCTTATGTCAGGGTTAGGATTATGGTTAGTGTTTGGTTAGAGTTAGGTTTAGGGTTTAGGGTTAGGGTTAGGGTTAGGGTTAGGGTAGGGTAGGGTTGGGTTTAGGGTTTAGGGTTAGGTTTTGGTTTAGGTTTAGACTTGCCTTAGGGTTACGGTTAGTGTTAGTGTTAGGGTTAGGGTTACGTTTAGGGTAAGGGTTAGGTTTGCGTTAGGGTTAGGGTTAGGGTTAGGGTTAGGATTAGGGTTTAGGGTTAAGTTTAGGTTTAGGGTTAGATTTAGTGTTAAATTAGTGTTAGGGTTAGGTTTAGTGTTAGGACTAGGTTTGCGTTAGGTTTAGGGTTAGGGTTACATTAAGGGTTAGCTTTAGAGTTAGGCTTAGGTTAGGGTGAGAGTAGGGTTAGTGTTATGTTAGGGTGAGGTTTAGGTTTTCGGTTTAGAGTTAGTGTTAGGGTAAGGGTTAGGTTGGGTTAGGGTTAGGGTTAGGTTAGCGTTAGGGTTATGTTTAGGGTGAGGATTAGACCTTAGTGTTAAGATTATGTTTAGGGTTAGGTTTAGTGTTAAATTAGTGTTAGTGTTAGGTTTAGGGTTAGGTTTAGGTTTAGGGTTCGGGTTCGGGTTCGGGTTCGGTTTGGGGTTCGGGTTCGGTTTCAGGTTCGAGTTCTGGATAGGGTTAGGGTTAGGGTTAGGTTTAGGTTAGGGTTTGTGTTAGGGTTAGGGTTAGTGTTAACGCTAGGGTTTAGGGTTAGGTTTAGTGTTCGGTTTAGGGTTAGCGTTAGGGTTTTATGGTTAGGGTTAGTATTAGGGTTACGTTTGCGTTAAGGTTAGTGTTAGGGTTAGGTTTGCGTTTCCATTAGGGTTAGGGTTGGGTTTAGGGTTAGGTTCGGGTTAGGGTTAGGGTTAGGGTTAGGTTTGTGTTAGGGTTAGGGTTAGGGTTAGGTTTAAGTTTAGGTAGGGTTAGGGTTAGTGTTACGGTTAGGTTTGCGTTAGGGTTAAGGTAGGCTTAGGGTTAGGGTTAGGGTAGGGTTAGGGCTATGTTAGCGTCAGGGTTAGGATTATGGTTAGGGTTAGGGTTACGATTTAGGGTTATGTTTGCGTTAGGTTTAGGGTTAAGGTTAGGGTTATGTTTCCGTTAGGGTTACGGTTAGGGTTACTGTTAGGGTTAGGGTTCGGGTTAGGTTTGCGTTAGGGTTAGGGTTAAGATTAGGGTTATGGTTAGGGTTAGGTTTGCCTCAGGGTTAGGGTTAGGGTTAGGTTTAGGGTTAGGGTTAGGGTTAGGTTTGCGTTAGGGTTATGGTTAGGGTTAGGGTTAGTGTTCGTGTTTAGGGTTAGGGTTACGGTTAGGTTTGCGTTAGGGTTAGGGTTAAGGTTAGGGTTAGGGTTAGTGTTTGGTTAAGGTAGGGTTTAGGATTTAGTGTTAGGGTTAGGTTTAGGGTTAGGTTTGTGTAGGGTTATGTATAGGGTTTAGAGTTAGGTTTAGGGTAGGGTTAGAGTTAGGGTTAGGGTTAGGATTAGGGTTAGGGTTAGGGTTAATGTTAGGTTTCGGGTTACAGTTAGGTTTAGGTTTAGGTTGTGTTAGGTTTAGGGTTAGGTTTAGAGTTAGGGTTAGGCTAGGGTTTAGGGTTAGTGTTAGGTTAGGGTTAGGGTAAGCGTTAGGGTTAGGTTTGCGTTAGTGTTAGGGTTAGGGTTAGGGTTAGGGTTAGGATTAGGGTTAGAGTTAGGGTTAGAGTTAGGGTTAGGTTTGCGTTAGGGTTAGGGTTAGGTTTGCGTAAGGGTTAGGGTTAGGGTTAGAGTTAGGGTTAGAGTTAGGGTTTAGGGTTAGGGTTAGGGTTAAGTTTAGGGTTAGTGTTAGGTTTGCGTTAGGATTAGGGTTAGGGTTAGGGTTAGTTTTGCGTTAGGGTTATCGTTAGGGTTAGGGTTAGGGTTAATGTTTAGGGTTAGGGTTAGGGTTAGTGTTAGTATTTAGGCTTAGGTTTGCGTTAGGTTTAGGCTTAAAATTAGGGTTAGGTTTAGATTTGCCTTATGGTTATGGTTATGGTTAGGGTTAGGTTTAGGGTTAGGTTTAGGGTTAGGGTTAGGTTTGCTTTAGGGTTAGGGTTAGGGTTAGGTTTAGGGTTAGGGTTAGGTATAGGGTTAGGTTTGCGTTAGGGTTAGGGTTAGGGTTAGGGTTAGGTTTGCGTTAGTGTTAGTGTTAGGGTTAGGGTTAGGTATGCGTTATGGTTATGGTTAGGGTTAGTGTTATGGTTAGGTTTGTGTTAGGGTTACTGTTAGGGTTAGGGTTAGGGTTAGGTTTGCGTTAGGGTTAAGGTTAGGCTTAGGGTTAGTTATGCGTTAGGGTTTGGGTTAGGGTTAGGGTTAGGGTTAGGTTTGCGTTAGGGTTAGGGTTAGGTTAGGGTTTGGTTTGCGTTAGGGTTAGGGTTAGGGTTAGGGTTAGGGTTAGGTTTAGCTATACGTTAGGGTTAGGGTTATGGTTAGGTTTTCGTTAAGGTTAGAGTTATGGTTAGGGTTAGGTTTCCGTAAGGGTTAGAATTAGGGTTTAGGGTTAGGGTTAGGGTTAGGGTTAGATTTGCCTTAGGGTTAAGGTCAGGGTTACGGTTAGGGTTAGGGTTAGGTTTAGGGTTACGGTTAGGTTTGCGTTAGGGTTAGGGTTAGGGTTAGGGTTAGGATTAGGGTTTAGGGTTAAGTTTAGGTTTACGGTTAGGTTGAGGTTTAGGGTTTTGTTTAGGGTTAGGGTTCGTGTTAGGTTTGCGTTAGGGTTAGGGTTACGGTTATGTTTAGGGTTCGGATTGCCTTAGGGTTAGGGTTAGGGTTAGGTTTAGGGTTAGGGTTAAGTTAGGGTTAGAGTTAGGTTTGCGTTAGGGTTATGGTTAGGTTTAGGGTTAGTGTTAGGTTTTACGTTTAGGGTTAGGGTTAGTTTAGAGTTATGGTTAGGGTTAGGGTTAGGTTTAGGTTTAGGGTTAGGGTTAGAGTTAGGGTTAGGTTTGTGTTAGGGTTAGGGTTAGGGTTAGGGTTAGGGTTTAGGGTTTAGTTTAGTTTTAGGGTTAGGTTAGCGTTAGTGTTAGGCTTAGGGTTAGGATTAGAGTTTAGGTTTAAGTTTAGGTTTAGGGTTAGTTTTAGGTTTAGGGTTAGGTTTAGGGTTAGGGTTCCGGTTACGTTTGCGTTAGTGTTAGGGTTAGGATTCGGGTTATGGTTAGGGTTAGGTTTGCCTAGGGTTAGGGTTAGGGTTAGGTTTAAGTTTAGGGTTAGGGTTAGGGTTAGGATTTAGGTTTAGGCTTGCGTTAGGTTTAGGGTTAAGGTTAGGGTTATATTTCCGTTAAGGTTAGGGTTAGGGTTCGGTTTAGGTTTGCTTTAGGGTTAGGGTTAGGATTAGGGTTATGGTTCGGGTTAGATTTGCCTTAGTGTTAGGGTTAGGGTTAGGTTTAGGGTTAGGGTTATGTTGAGGGTTAGGGTAAGTGTTAGGTTTGCGTTAGAGTTAGGGTTAGGGTTAGGGTTAGTGTTAGGGTTTAGGGTTATGGTTAGGGTTAGGTTAGTGTTAGGGATAGGGTTAGGGTTAGGTTTAGGTTTAGGGTTAGGTTTATGGTTAGGGTTAGGTTTGCGTTAGGGTTATGGTTAGGGTTAGGGTTAGTGTTAGGGTTTAGGGTTAGGGTTAGGGTTAGGTTAGCTTTAGGGTTAGGGTTAGGGTTAGTGTTAGGGTTAGGTTTTAGGTTTAGGTTTTCGTTAGGTTTAGGGTTAAGGTAAGGGTTATGTTTCCGTTAGGGTTAGGGTTTCGGTTAGGATTAGGCTTAGGTTTGCGTTAGGGTTAGGGTTAGGGTTAGGGTTAGGGTTAGGGTTAGGGTTAGGGTTAGTGTTAGGTTTGCGTTAAGATTAGGGTTAGGATTAGGTTAAGGATTAGGGTTAGGGTTAGAGTTAGGCTTAGGTTATGGTTAGGGTAGGGTTAGTGTTAGGTTAGGGTTAGGTTTTGGTTTAAGGTTTAGAGTTAGAGTTAGGGTTAGGGTTAGGTTAGGGTTAGGGTTAGGGTTAGGGTTAGTTTTAGGCTTTAGGGTTAAGTTTCGGTTAGGGTTAGGTTTAGTGGTAGGTTTAGTGTTAGGGTTAGGGTACGGTTAGGGTTAGGGTTAGGGTTTGGGTTAGGGTTAGGTTAGCGTTAGGTTTAGGGTTAGGGTTAGGGTTAGGTATAGGCTTTAGGGTTAAGTTTAGGTTTAGGGTTAGGTTTAGTGTTAGGTTTAGAATTAGGGTTAGTGTTAGGGTTAGGTATATGATTCGTGTTCGGGTTCGGATTAGGGTTAGGGTTAGGGTTAGGGTTAGGGTTAAGGCTAGGGTTTAGGGTTAGGGTTAGTGTTCGTTTTAGGGTTAGCGTTAGGGTTTAATGGTTAGCGTTAACGTTAGGTTTATGTTTGCGTTTAGCTTAGTGGTAGGGTTAGGGTTAGGTTTAGGGTTAAGATTAGGGTTAGGTTTAGTGTTAGGGTTAGGTTTGCGTTACGGTTAGGGTTAGGGTTAGGTTTAGGGTTAGGTATGCGTTAGGGTTAGGTTTAGGGTTAGGGTTAGTTTTAGGGTTAGTTTTGCGTTACGGTTAGGGTTAGGGTTAGGTTTATGGTTAGGGTTAGCATTAGGGTTAGGGTTATGTTTAGGGTTAGGGTAAGGGTTAGGTTTGTGTTAGAGTTATGGTTAGGGTTAGGGTTAGTGTTAGGGTTTAGGGTTATGGTTAGGGTTAGGTTAGTGTTAGGGATAGGGTTAGGGTTAGGTTTAGGTTTAGGGTTAGGGTTATGGTTAGGGTTAGGTTTGCGTTAGGGTTATGGTTAGGGTTAGGGTTAGTGTTAGGGTTTCGGGTTAGGGTTAGGGTTAGGTTAGCTTTAGGGTTAGGGTTAGGGTTAGGGTTTGGGTTAGGTTTTAGGTTTAGGTTTTCGTTACGTTTAGGGTTAAGGTAAGGGTTATGTTTCCGTTAGGGTTAGGGTTAGGGTTAGGATTAGGCTTAGGTTTGCGTTAGGGTTAGGGTTAGGGTTAGGGTTAGGGTTAGCGTTAGGGTCAGGGTTAGTTTTAGGTTTGCGTTAAGATTAGGGTTAGGGTTAGGTTAAGGATTTGGGTTAGGGTTAGAGTTAGGCTTAGGTTTTGGTTAGGGTAGGGTTAGTGTTAGGTTAGGGTTAGGTTTCGGTTTAAGGTTTAGAGTTAGGGTTAGGGTTAGGTTTAGGTTAGGGTTAGGGTTAGGGTTAGGTTAGAGTTAGGGTTAGGGTTAGGGTTAGTTTTAGGATTTAGGGTTAAGTTTAGGTTTAGGGTTGGGTTTAGTGGTAGGTTTAGTGTTAGGGTTAGGGTACGGTTAGGGTTAGGGTTAGGGTTTGGGTTAGGGTTAGGTTAGCGTTAGGTTTAGGGTTAGGGTTAGGGTTAGGTATAGGCTTTAGGGTTAAGTTTAGGTTTAGGGTTAGGTTTAGTGTTAGGTTTAGGATTAGGGTTAGTGTTAGGGTTAGGTATATGATTCGTGTTTGGGTTCGGATTAGGGTTAGGGTTAGGGTTAGGGTTAGGGTTAAGGCTAGGGTTTAGGGTTAGGGTTAGTGTTCGGTTTAGGGTTAGCGTTAGGGTTTAATGGTTAGGGTTAACGTTAGGGTTACGTTTGCGTTAAGCTTAGTGGTAGGGTTAGGATTAGGTTTAGGGTTAGGATTAGGGTTAGGTTTAGTGTTAGGGTTAGGTTTGCGTTACGGTTAGGGTTAGGGTTAGGTTTAGGGTTAGGATTTAGGGTTAGGTTTGCGTTAGATTTAGAGTTAAGGTTAGGGTTATGTTTCCATTAGTGTTAGGGTTAGGGTTAGGTTTAGGGTTAGGGCTAGGGTTTAGGGTTAGGGTTAGGGTTCGGGTTAAGGTTTGCGTTAGGGTAAGGGTTAGGGTTAGGTTTAGCGTTAGATTTGCATTAGGGATAGGGTTAGGGTTAGGGTTAGGGTTAGGGTTAGGGTTAGGGTTAGGGTAAGGCTTAGGATTAGCGTTTAGGATTAAGTTTAGGTTCAGGGTTAGGTTTAGGGTTAGGGTTAGGGTTAGGGTTAGGGTTAAGTTATGGTTAGGTTTAGGTTTGCGTTAGGGTTATGGTTAGGTTTAGGGTTAGTGTTCGGGTTTTGGGTTAAGATTTGTGTTAGTTTAGAATTATGGTTAGCATTAGGGTTAGGTTTAGGTTTACGGTTAGGTTTAGGTTTAGTTTTGCGTTAGGGTTATTGTTAGGGTTAAGGTTAGTGTTAGGGTTTAGTGTTAGGGTTAGGGTTAGGCTTAGGGATCGGGTTACGGTTAGGGTTAGGGTTAGGTTTGCTTTAGGGTTATGGTTAGGGTTAAGGTTAGTGTTAGGGTTTAGGTTTATGGTTAGTGTTAAGTTAGTGTTAGGGTTAGGGTTAGGGTTAGGTTTATGTTTAGGGTTAGGATTAGGCTTAGGGTTAGGCTTAGGTTTGCGTTAGGGTTATGGTTAGGGTTAGGGTTAGTGTTAGGGTTTAGGGTTAGGGTTAGGTTAGGGTTAGGGTTTCTGTTAGAGTTAGGGTTAGGGTTAAGGCTTGGGTTATGTTTAAGTATTGGGTTCGGTTTAGGGTTAGCGTTAGGATTTTATGGTTAGGGTTAGGGTTAGGGTTACGTTTGCATTAAGGTTAGTGTTAGGGTTAGGTTTGCTTTACCAATAGGGTTAGGGTTAGGTTTAGGGTTAGGTTTCCGTTAGGGTTAGGGATAGGGTTTGGGTTAGGGTTATGTTTGTGTTAGGGTAAGGGTTAGGGTTAGGTTTAAGTTTAGGTTTAGGGTTAGGGTTAGGGTTAGGTTTGCGTTAGGGTTATGGTATGGTTAGGGTTAGTGTTAGGGTAGGGTTAGTGTTAGGTTTAGGGTTATCATAGCGTCAGGGTTAGGATTAGGGTTAGGGTTAGGGTTAGGATTTAGGGTTAGGTTTGCGTTAGGTTTAGGGTTAAGGTTAGGGTTATGTTTCCGTTAGGGTTAGGGTTACGGTTAGGGTTAGGTATAGGGTTCGGTTTAGGTTTGCGTTAGGGTTAGGGTTAGGATTAGGGTTATGCTTAGGCTTAGGTTTGCGTTAGGGTTATGGTTAGTGTTAGGGTTAGTGTTCGGGTTTAGAGTTATGGTTAGGGTTAAGTTAGTGTTAGGGTTAGGGTTAGGGTTAGGTTTAGGTTTAGGGTTAGGTTTAGGGTTAGGGTTAGTGTTAGGGTTAGGGTTAGGGTTAGGTTAGCGTTAGCGTTAGGGTTAGGGTTAGGGTTAGGTTTTAGGTTTAGGTTTTCGTTAGGTTTATGGTTAAGGTAAAGGTTATGTTTCATTAGTGTTAGAGTTAGGGTTAGGTTTACGGTTAGGTTTCCGTTAGGGTTAGGGTTAGGGTTAGGTTTAGGGTTAGGGTTAGTGTTAGGTTTGTGTTAGGGTTATGGTTAGGTTTAGGCTTAGTGTTAGGGTTTAGGGGTAGGGTTAGGGTTAGGTTAGAGTTATGGTTAGGATTATGGTTAGGTTTAGGTTTAGGGTTAAGGTTAGGGTTAGTTTTGCGTTAGGGTTATTGTTAGGGTTAACGTTAGTGTTAGGGTTTAGTGTTAGGGTTAGGGTTAGGGTTAGGTTTAGGGTTACGGTTAGGGTTAGGGTTAGGTTTTGGGGTTAGGTTTTCATTAGGTTTAGGTTTATTGTTAGTTTTATATTTCCGTTAGCGTTATGGTTATGGTTAGGTTTAGGGTTAGGTTTGCGTTAGGGTTAGGGTTATGGTTAGGGTTAGGTTTAGGGTTAGAATTAGGTTTGCTTTAGGTTTAGGGTTAGGGTTAGATTAAGGGTTAGGGTTAGAGTTAGGCTTAGGTTATGGTGAGGGTAGGGTTAGTGTTAGGTTAGGCTTAGGTTTAGGTTTTAGGTTTAGAGTTAGTGTCAGATTTAGGGTTAGGTTAGGGTTAGGGTTAGGGTTGGGTTAGCGTTAGGGTTAGGTTTAGGGTGAGGATTAGGTTTAGGGTTAGTGTTAGGGTTAGGGTTAGTGTTAGGGTTAGGGTTAGGGTTAGGGTTAGGTTTAGGGTTAGGGTTAGGGTTAGGTTTAGTGTTTGGGTTAGGGTTCGGGTTCGGGTTCGGGTTCGGGTTCGGTTTGGGGTTCGGGTTCGGGTTCAGGTTCGGGTTCGGGTTAGGGTTAGGGTTAGGGTTAGGTTTAGGGTTCGGGTTAGGTTTGCGTTAGGGTTAGGTTTAGGATTAGGTTTATGGTTAGGGTTAGGTTTGCCTTAGGGTTAGGGTTAGTGTTAGGTTTAGGGTTAGAGTTAGGGTTAGGATTAGGTTTTCGTTAGGGTTATGGTTAGGGTTAGGGTTAGTGTTCGGGTTTAGGGTCATGGTTAGGGTTAAGTTAGTGTTAGGGTTAGGGCTAGAGTTAGGTTTAGGTTTAGGGTTAGGATTAGGGTTAGGGTTAGGTTTGCGTTAGGGTTATGGTTATGGTGAGGGTTAGTGTTAGGTTTTAGTGATAGGGTTATGGTTAGGTTAGCGTTAGGTTTAGGGTTAAGGTTAGGGTTAGGTTTTAGGGTTAGGTTTTCGTTAGGTTTAGGGTTAAGGTAAGGGTTATGATTCCGTTAGTGTTAGGGATAGGTTTAGGTTTGCGTTAGGGTTAGGGTTAGGGTTAGGGTTAGTGTTAGGGTTAGGTTTGCGTTAGGGTAAGGGTTAGTGTTAGGTTAGGGTTAGGTTTAGATTTTAGGGTTATGGTTAGGTTTAGGGTTAGGGTTAGGGTTAGGGTTAGGTTTAGGGTTAGGGTTAGGTTTGCGTTAGGGTTAGGGTTAGGGTTAGGGTTAGGTTTGCGTTAGGTTTAGGGTTAGTGTTAGGATATGGGTTAGGTTTGCGTTGGGGTTAGGTTTAGGGTTAGGGTTAGGTTTTCTTTAGGTTTAGGGTTAAGGTTAGGTTTAATGTTAGGGTTCGGTTAGGGTTTGGGTTAAGGTTAGGTTTGCGTTAGGGTTAGGGTTAGGGTTGGGTTACGGTTTAGGTTTAGGGTTAGAGTTAGAGTTAAGGTTAGGGTTAGGTTTGTGTTAGGGTTAGGGTTAAGGTTAGTTTTAAGGTTAGGGTGAGCTTTAGGGTTAGGCTTAGGGTTAGGTTTGCGTTAGGGTTAAGCTTAGGGTTAGAGTTAAAGTTAGGGTTAGGTTTCGATATAGGGTTACGGTTAGGGTAAGGTTTGCGTTACGGTTAGGGTTACGGTTAGGGATACGGTTAGCGATAGGGCTAGGGTTTAGGGTTAGGGTTAGGGTTAGGGTTAGGTTTAGCGTTAGGTTTTTATGGTTAGCGATAAGTTTAGGGTTAGGTTTGCGTTAGGGTTAGGGTGATGTTTTGGGTTAGGGTTAGGGTTAGGGTTAATGTTAGGTTAGGATTAGTTTTGTGTTAGGTTTAGGGTTAGGGTTTGGGTTAGGGGTAGTTTTGCGTTAGGGATAGGGTTAGGGTTAGGGTTAAAGTTAGGGTTAGGTTTAGGGTTAGGTTTGTGTTAGGTTTAGGGTAAGGGTTAGTGATAGGGTTAGGGTTAGTTTTGCGTTAGGGTTAGGGTTAGGGTTAGGTTTTGGGTTAGGGTTACGGTAAGAGTTAGGCTTAGGTTAGGGTTAGGGTTTAGGTTTAGGGTTAAAGTTAGAGTTAGGGTTAGGGTTAGGTTTGTGTTAGGGTTAGGGTTAACGTTAGTTTTAAATTTGGGGTTAGCTTTAGGGTTAGGGTTAGGGTTAGGTTTGCGTTAGGGTTAGCGTTAGGGTTAGGATTAGGGTTAGGTTTAGTGTTAGGTTTAGGGTTACGGTTAGGTTTTCGTTAGGGTTAGGGTTAAGGTTAGTTTTAAGGTTAGCTTTAGGTTTAGGGTTAGGTTTAGGGTTAGGTTTGCGTTAGGGTTTGGGTTATCGTTAGGGTTAGGGTTAGGGTTAGGTTTGCATTAAGGTTAGGGTTAGGTTTAGGGTTAGGGTTAGTGTTAGGTTTGCATTAGGGTTAGGGTTAGCGTTAGGTTTAGGGTTAGGGTTAGGGTTAGGGTAAGGGTTATGTTTCCGTTAGGGTTAGGGTTAGTTTTAGGGTTAGTGTTAGGGTTACATTTGCGTTAAGGTTAGGGTTAGGGTTAGGTTGAGGGTTAAGTTTACGGTTAGGGTTAGGTTTAGCTTTGCGTTAGGGTTATGGATAAGGTTAGGATTTGGATTAGGGTTAGGTTTGGGTTAGGATTAGGGTTATGGTTAGGGTTAGGGTTAGGGTCAGGTTAGGGTAAGGGTTAGGTTTAGGGTGAGGGTTTGTGTTAGGGTTAGGGTCATTGTTAAGTTTGCGTTAGGGTTATGGTAGGGTTATGGTTAGTGTTAAAGTTAGGGTTAGGGTTATGGTTAGGGTTATGTTAGGGTTAGGGTTAGGGTTATGGTTATGATTATGGTAGAGTTAGGGTTAGTTTAGCGTTAGGGTTACGGTTAGTGTTAGGGTTGTGTTAGTGTTTTGGATAGGGTAGTTTAGCGTTAGGGTTAGGGTTAGGGTTGGGTTAGGGTTTAGGTTTAAGTTTAGTTTTAGGGTTATGTTTATTGTTTTAGGGTTAGGGTTAGTGTTAGTGTTAGGGTTTGGGTTAGGTTAATGGTTAGGGTTAAGGTTACGGTTTAGGGTTAAGTTTAGGTTTAGGGTTAGGTTTATTATTAGGGTTAGGGTTAGGGTTAGGTTTAGGGTTAGGGTAAGGGTTTGGGTTTGGGTTATGGTTAGGGAAAGTGTTAGGGGTAGGGGTAGCGTTAGGGTTAGGGGTAGGGTTACGGTTAGGGTTAGGTTTAGGGTTAGGGTTAGGGTTAGGTTTGCGTTAGGGTTAGGGTTAGGGTTAGGGTTAGGGTTAGGGTTATGTTTGCGTTAGGGTTAGGGTTAGGGTTAGGGTTAGTGTTAGGGGTAGGGATAGGATTTAGGCTTAGGTTTTCGTTAGGTTTAGTGTTAGGGTTAGTGTTAGGGTTAGGTTTGCGTTAGGGTAAGGGTTAGGGTTAGGTTTTTGTTAGCGTTAGGGTTAAGGTTAGGTTTAAGTTTAGGGTTAGGGTTAGGGTTAGGTTTAGGGTTACGGTTAGGTTTGCGTTAGGGTTAGGGTTAGGGTTAGGGTTAGGTTTTAGGGTTAGGGTTAGATTTAGAGTTAGGGTTAGGGTTAGGATTGTGTTAGGGTTAGGGTTAGGATTTGGTTTAGGCGTAGGTTTAGGGTTAGGGTTATGGTTAGGGTTAGGGTTAGGTTTGCGTTATTGTTAGGGTTTAGGTTAGTTTTAAGGTTAGCGTTAGCGTTAGTGTTAGGGTTAGGGTTAGGTTTGTGTTAGGGTTAGAGTTAGGGTTAGGTTTAGGCTTAGGGTGAGGATTAGGGTTAGGGTTAGGTTTGCGTTAGGGTTAGGGTTAAGGTTAGTTTTAAGGTTAGGGTTAGTTTTAATTTAGATTTAGGGTTAGGTTGGCTTTAGGGTTAGGGTTAGGGTTAGGATTAGGTTAGGGTTAGGGTTAGGGTTAGGTTTGCGTTACGGTTAGGGTTACGGTAAGGGTAGGGTTAGGTATAGGGCTAGGGTTTAGGGTTAGGGTTAGGGTTAGGGTTATGGTAAGGTTTGCGTTAGGGTTAGTGTTAGGGTTAGGGTTAGGGTTAGGGTTAGGGTTAGGTTTAGCATTAGGTTTGCTTTAGGGTTAGGGTTAGGGTTATGATTAGGGTTAGGGTTAGGTTTGCGTAAGGGTTAGAGTTAGGATTAGGTTTAGGGTTAGGGTTAGGGTTAGGGTTAGTTTTGTGTTAGTGTTAGGGTTAGGGTTAGGTTAGGTTAGGGTTAGGTTTAGGGTTTAGGGTTATGGTTAGGTTTAGTGTTACGTTAGGGTAGGGTTAGGTTAGGGTTTAGGGTTAGGGTTAGGGTAGTGTTAGGGTTAGTCTTAGGGTTAGGGTTAGGTTAGGTTTATGGATAAGTTTAGGTTTCGAGTTAAGGTTAGATTTAGGGATAGGTTGAGTTAGGGTTAGGGTTAGGGTTAGGGTTAGGGCTAGGGTTTAGGCCTAGGGTTAGGGCTAGGGTTAGGGTTAGGTTTACGTTAGGGTTAGGGTTAGGGTTAGGGTTAGGTTGGTGTTAGTGTTATGTTTACGGATAGTGTTAGGTATGTGTTAGGGTTAGTGTTAGGTTTAGGGTTAGGGTTACGGTTAGGGTTAGGTTAGGGTTAGGTTTAGGGTTAGGGTTAGGGTTAGGGTTAGGGTTAGGTTTGCGTTAGGGTTAGGGTTAGTGTTAGATTTTGGTTAGGGTTATAGTTAGGGTTAGGGTTAGGGATAGGTTGCGTTAGAGTTAGGGTTAGGGTTAAGTTTAGGTTTAGGGATAGGTTTTAGGGTTAGGGTTAGGGTTCGGGTTATTTACCGTTAGGGTTTTATGTTTAGGGTTAGGGTTATGGTTAGGTTTCGGATAAGGTTAGGGTTAGGGTTCGGGTTAGGTTTATGGTTACGGTTAGGGTTAGTGTTAGGGTAAGGTTTGCGTTAAGGTTAGGATTAGGGTTAGGGTTAGGTTTAGGGTTAGGGTTAGGGTTAGGTTTGTGTTAGGGTTAGGGATAGGGTTATGGTTAGAGTTAGGGTTAGGTTCGCGTTAGGGTTAGGGTTAGGATTAGGTTTAAGTTTAGGGTTAGGGTTAGGGTTAGGTTTGTGTTAGGGTTAGGGTTATGGATAGGGTTAGGTATTCATTAGGGTTTGGGTGAGGTGTAGTGTTAGGGTTAGGTTGGGTATGCCTTAGGGTTAGGGTTAGTGTTAAGGTTAGGGTTAGGTTTAGGGTTAGGGTTAGGATTTAGGGTTAGGGTTAGGGTTAGCGTTAGGGTTAGGGTTAGGGGTTAGGTTTAGGGTTAGGGTTAGGGTTAGGGTTAGGGTTAGGATAGGTTTGCGTTAGAGTTAAGATTAGGGTTAATTTTTGGGTTAGGGTTAGTGTTAGGGGTAGTGTTAGGTTAAGTGCTAGGGTTAGGTTTGCGTTAGAGTTAGGGTTAGGGTTAGGGTTAGGGTTAGGTTTAGGTTTAGGGTTAGGGTTAGGGTTAGGGTTAGTTTTAAGGTTAGGGTTAGCTTTAGGGTTAGGGTTAGATTTAGGTTTGCTTTAGGGTTAGGGTTTAGGTTAGTTTTAAGATTAGGTTTAGCTTTAGGGTTATGGTTAGCGTTAGGTTTGCGTTAGGGTTTGAGTTAGGGTTAGTGTTAGGGTTAGGGTTAGGGTTAGGTTTGCGTTAGGGTTATGGTAAGAGTTAGATTTAGGTTAGGGTTATGGTTAGGGTTAGTGTTAGGTTAGGGTTAGGTTTAGATTTTAGGGTTATGGTTAGGTTTAGGGTTAGGGTTAGGGTTAGGGTTAGGTTTAGGGTTAGGGTTAGGTTTGCGTTAGGGTTAGGGTTAGGGTTAGGGTTAGGGTTAGGTTTGCGTTAGGTTTAGGGTTAGTGTTAGGATATGGGTTAGGTTTGCGTTGGGGTTAGGTTTAGGGTTAGGGTTAGGTTTTCTTTAGGTTTAGGGTTAAGGTTAGGTTAAATGTTAGTGTTCGGTTAGGGTTTGGGTTAAGGTTAGGTTTGCGTTAGGGTTAGGGTTAGGGTTGGGTTACGGTTTAGGTTTAGGGTTAGAGTTAGAGTTAAGGTTAGGGTTAGGTTTGTGTTTGGGTTAGGGTTAAGGTTAGTTTTAAGGTTAGGGTGAGCTTTAGGGTTAGGCTTAGGGTTAGGTTTGCGTTAGGGTTTAGCTTAGGGTTAGAGTTAAAGTTAGGGTTAGGTTTCGATATAGGGTTACGGTTAGGGTAAGGTTTGCGTTACGGTTAGGGTTACGGTTAGGGATACGGTTAGCGATAGGGCTAGGGTTTAGGGTTAGGGTTAGGGTTAGGGTTAGGTTTAGCGTTAGGTTTTTATGGTTAGCGATAAGTTTAGGGTTAGGTTTGCGTTAGGGTTAGGGTGATGTTTTGGGTTAGGGTTAGGGTTAGGGTTAATGTTAGGTTAGGATTAGTTTTGTGTTAGGTTTAGGGTTAGGGTTTGGGTTAGGGGTAGTTTTGCGTTAGGGATAGGGTTAGGGTTAGGGTTAAGGTTAGGGTTAGGTTTAGGGTTAGGTTTGTGTTAGGTTTAGGGTAAGGGTTAGTGATAGGGTTAGGGTTAGTTTTGCGTTAGGGTTAGGGTTAGGGTTAGGTTTACGGTTAGGGTTACGGTAAGAGTTAGGCTTAGGTTAGGGTTAGGGTTTAGGTTTAGGGTTAAAGTTAGAGTTAGGGTTAGGGTTAGGTTTGTGTTAGGGTTAGGGTTAACGTTAGTTTTAAATTTGGGGTTAGCTTTAGGGTTAGGGTTAGGGTTAGGTTTGCGTTAGGGTTAGCGTTAGGGTTAGGATTAGGGTTAGGTTTAGTGTTAGGTTTAGGGTTACGGTTAGGTTTGCGTTAGGGTTAGGGTTAAGGTTAGTTTTAAGGTTACGGTTAGCTTTAGGTTTAGGTTTATGGTTAGGTTTGCGTTACGGTTAGGGTTAGGGTTAGGGTTAGGGTTAGAGTTACGTTTGCGTTATGGTTAGTGTTACGGTTAGGGTTAGAGTTAGGGATAGGGATAGGGTTTAGGCTTAGGGTTAGGGTTAGGGTTATGGTTAGGGTTAGGGTTAGGTTTGCGTTAAGGTTAGAGTTAGGGTTCGGGTTCGGTTTAGGGTTAGGGTTAGTGTTAGGGTTACGGTTAGGGTTAGTTTTGCTTTAGGGTTAGGGTTAGGGTTATGGTTAGGGTAAGCGTTAGGTTTGCGTAAGGGTTAGGGTTAGGATTATGTTTAGGGTTAGGGTTAGTGTTAGGGTTAGGGTTAGTTTTGTGTTAGTGTTAGGGTTAGGGATAGGGTTAGGTATGCGTTAGGGTTAGGGTTAGGGTTAGGGTTAGGGTTAGGGTTAGGGTTAGGGTTAGGGTTTAGGGTTAGGGTTAGTGTTAGGGTTAGGTATAGGGTTTGGTTTACGTTAGGGTTATCGTTAGGTTTAGGGTTAGGGTTAATGTTTAGGGTTAGGGTTAGGTTAACGTTAGGTTTAGGATTAGGGTTAGAGTTAGGGTTAGGGTTAGGGTTACGTTTAGGTTTAGGGTTAGGTTTAGGGTTACGGTTAGGTTTGCGTTAGGGTTTGGGTGAGGGTTAGGATTAGGTTTTCGTTACGTTTAGGGTTAAGGTTAGGTTTAAGGTTAGGGTTAGGGTAAGGGTTAGGGTTACGGTTAGGTTTGCGTTAGGATTAGGGTTAAGATTAGGGTTAGGGTTAGGGTAAGGTTTAGGGTTATAGTTAGAGTTAGGGTTAGGGTTAGGTTTGCGATAGGGTTAGGGTTAAGGTTAGTTTTAAGGTTAGGGTTAGCTTTAGGGTTAGGCTTAGGGTTAGGTTTGCGTTAGGGTTAGGGATAGGGTTAGGGTTAGGGTTAGCGTTAGGGTAGGTTTGCGTTAGGGTTAGGGTTAAGGTTAGTTTTAATGTTAGGGTTAGCTTTAGTGTTAGGGTTGGGTTAGGTTTGCGTTAGGGTTAGGGTTAGGGTTAGGGTTAGGGTTAGGGTTATGTTTGCGTTAGGGTTAGGGTTAGGGTTAGGGTTAGTGTTAGGGGTAGGGATAGGATTTAGGCTTAGGTTTTCGTTAGGTTTAGTGTTAGGGTTAGTGTTAGGGTTAGGTTTGCGTTAGGGTAAGGGTTAGGGTTAGGTTTTTGTTAGCGTTAGGGTTAAGGTTAGGTTTAAGTTTAGGGTTAGGGTTAGGGTTAGGTTTAGGGTTACGGTTAGGTTTGCGTTAGGGTTAGGGTTAGGGTTAGGGTTAGGTTTTAGGGTTAGGGTTAGATTTAGAGTTAGGGTTAGGGTTAGGATTGTGTTAGGGTTAAGGTTAGGATTTGGTTTAGGCGTAGGTTTAGGGTTAGGGTTATGGTTAGGGTTAGGGTTAGGTTTGCGTTATTGTTAGGGTTTAGGTTAGTTTTAAGGTTAGCGTTAGCGTTAGTGTTAGGGTTAGGGTTAGGTTTGTGTTAGGGTTAGAGTTAGGGTTAGGTTTAGGCTTAGGGTGAGGATTAGGGTTAGGGTTAGGTTTGCGTTAGGGTTAGGGTTAAGGTTAGTTTTAAGGTTAGGGTTAGTTTTAATTTAGATTTAGGGTTAGGTTGGCTTTAGGGTTAGGGTTAGGGTTAGGATTAGGTTAGGGTTAGGGTTAGGGTTAGGTTTGCGTTACGGTTAGGGTTACGGTAAGGGTAGGGTTAGGTATAGGGCTAGGGTTTAGGGTTAGGGTTAGGGTTAGGGTTATGGTAAGGTTTGCGTTAGGGTTAGTGTTAGGGTTAGGGTTAGGGTTAGGGTTAGGGTTAGGTTTAGCATTAGGTTTGCTTTAGGGTTAGGGTTAGGGTTATGATTAGGGTTAGGGTTAGGTTTGCGTAAGGGTTAGAGTTAGGATTAGGTTTAGGGTTAGGGTTAGGGTTAGGGTTAGTTTTGTGTTAGTGTTAGGGTTAGGGTTAGGTTAGGTTAGGGTTAGGTTTAGGGTTTAGGGTTATGGTTAGGTTTAGTGTTACGTTAGGGTAGGGTTAGGTTAGGGTTTAGGGTTAGGGTTAGGGTAGTGTTAGGGTTAGTCTTAGGGTTAGGGTTAGGTTAGGTTTATGGATAAGTTTAGGTTTCGGGTTAAGGTTAGATTTAGGGATAGGTTGAGTTAGGGTTAGGGTTAGGGTTAGGGTTAGGGCTAGGGTTTAGGCCTAGGGTTAGGGCTAGGGTTAGGGTTAGGTTTACGTTAGGGTTAGGGTTAGGGTTAGGGTTAGGTTGGTGTTAGTGTTATGTTTACGGATAGTGTTAGGTATGTGTTAGGGTTAGTGTTAGGTTTAGGGTTAGGGTTACGGTTAGGGTTAGGTTAGGGTTAGGTTTAGGGTTAGGGTTAGGGTTAGGGTTAGGGTTAGGGTTAGGTTTGCGTTAGGGTTAGGGTTAGTGTTAGATTTTGGTTAGGGTTATAGTTAGGGTTAGGGTTAGGGATAGGTTGCGTTAGAGTTAGGGTTAGGGTTAAGTTTAGGTTTAGGGATAGGTTTTAGGGTTAGGGTTAGGGTTCGGGTTATTTACCGTTAGGGTTTTATGTTTAGGGTTAGGGTTATGGTTAGGTTTCGGATAAGGTTAGGGTTAGGGTTCGGGTTAGGTTTATGGTTACGGTTAGGGTTAGTGTTAGGGTAAGGTTTGCGTTAAGGTTAGGATTAGGGTTAGGGTTAGGTTTAGGGTTAGGGTTAGGGTTAGGTTTGTGTTAGGGTTAGGGATAGGGTTATGGTTAGAGTTAGGGTTAGGTTCGCGTTAGGGTTAGGGTTAGGATTAGGTTTAAGTTTAGGGTTAGGGTTAGGGTTAGGTTTGTGTTAGGGTTAGGGTTATGGATAGGGTTAGGTATTCATTAGGGTTTGGGTGAGGTGTAGTGTTAGGGTTAGGTTGGGTATGCCTTAGGGTTAGGGTTAGTGTTAAGGTTAGGGTTAGGTTTAGGGTTAGGGTTAGGATTTAGGGTTAGGGTTAGGGTTAGCGTTAGGGTTAGGGTTAGGGGTTAGGTTTAGGGTTAGGGTTAGGGTTAGGGTTAGGGTTAGGATAGGTTTGCGTTAGAGTTAAGATTAGGGTTAATTTTTGGGTTAGGGTTAGTGTTAGGGGTAGTGTTAGGGTAAGTGCTAGGGTTAGGTTTGCGTTAGAGTTAGGGTTAGGGTTAGGGTTAGGGTTAGGTTTAGGTTTAGGGTTAGGGTTAGGGTTAGGGTTAGTTTTAAGGTTAGGGTTAGCTTTAGGGTTAGGGTTAGATTTAGGTTTGCTTTAGGGTTAGGGTTTAGGTTAGTTTTAAGATTAGGTTTAGCTTTAGGGTTATGGTTAGCGTTAGGTTTGCGTTAGGGTTTGAGTTAGGGTTAGTGTTAGGGTTAGGGTTAGGGTTAGGTTTGCGTTAGGGTTATGGTAAGAGTTAGATTTAGGTTAGGGTTATGGTTAGGGTTAGTGTTAGGTTAGGGTTAGGTTTAGATTTTAGGGTTATGGTTAGGTTTAGGGTTAGGGTTAGGGTTAGGGTTAGGTTTAGGGTTAGGGTTAGGTTTGCGTTAGGGTTAGGGTTAGGGTTAGGGTTAGGGTTAGGTTTGCGTTAGGTTTAGGGTTAGTGTTAGGATATGGGTTAGGTTTGCGTTGGGGTTAGGTTTAGGGTTAGGGTTAGGTTTTCTTTAGGTTTAGGGTTAAGGTTAGGTTAAATGTTAGGGTTCGGTTAGGGTTTGGGTTAAGGTTAGGTTTGCGTTAGGGTTAGGGTTAGGGTTGGGTTACGGTTTAGGTTTAGGGTTAGAGTTAGAGTTAAGGTTAGGGTTAGGTTTGTGTTTGGGTTAGGGTTAAGGTTAGTTTTAAGGTTAGGGTGAGCTTTAGGGTTAGGCTTAGGGTTAGGTTTGCGTTAGGGTTTAGCTTAGGGTTAGAGTTAAAGTTAGGGTTAGGTTTCGATATAGGGCTACGGTTAGGGTAAGGTTTGCGTTACGGTTAGGGTTACGGTTAGGGATACGGTTAGCGATAGGGCTAGGGTTTAGGGTTAGGGTTAGGGTTAGGGTTAGGTTTAGCGTTAGGTTTTTATGGTTAGCGATAAGTTTAGGGTTAGGTTTGCGTTAGGGTTAGGGTGATGTTTTGGGTTAGGGTTAGGGTTAGGGTTAATGTTAGGTTAGGATTAGTTTTGTGTTAGGTTTAGGGTTAGGGTTTGGGTTAGGGGTAGTTTTGCGTTAGGGATAGGGTTAGGGTTAGGGTTAAGGTTAGGGTTAGGTTTAGGGTTAGGTTTGTGTTAGGTTTAGGGTAAGGGTTAGTGATAGGGTTAGGGTTAGTTTTGCGTTAGGGTTAGGGTTAGGGTTAGGTTTACGGTTAGGGTTACGGTAAGAGTTAGGCTTAGGTTAGGGTTAGGGTTTAGGTTTAGGGTTAAAGTTAGAGTTAGGGTTAGGGTTAGGTTTGTGTTAGGGTTAGGGTTAACGTTAGTTTTAAATTTGGGGTTAGCTTTAGGGTTAGGGTTAGGGTTAGGTTTGCGTTAGGGTTAGCGTTAGGGTTAGGATTAGGGTTAGGTTTAGTGTTAGGTTTAGGGTTACGGTTAGGTTTGCGTTAGGGTTAGGGTTAAGGTTAGTTTTAAGGTTACGGTTAGCTTTAGGTTTAGGTTTATGGTTAGGTTTGCGTTACGGTTAGGGTTAGGGTTAGGGTTAGGGTTAGAGTTACGTTTGCGTTATGGTTAGTGTTACGGTTAGGGTTAGAGTTAGGGATAGGGATAGGGTTTAGGCTTAGGGTTAGGGTTAGGGTTATGGTTAGGGTTAGGGTTAGGTTTGCGTTAAGGTTAGAGTTAGGGTTCGGGTTCGGTTTAGGGTTAGGGTTAGTGTTAGGGTTACGGTTAGGGTTAGTTTTGCTTTAGGGTTAGGGTTAGGGTTATGGTTAGGGTAAGCGTTAGGTTTGCGTAAGGGTTAGGGTTAGGATTATGTTTAGGGTTAGGGTTAGTGTTAGGGTTAGGGTTAGTTTTGTGTTAGTGTTAGGGTTAGGGATAGGGTTAGGTATGCGTTAGGGTTAGGGTTAGGGTTAGGGTTAGGGTTAGGGTTAGGGTTAGGGTTAGGGTTTAGGGTTAGGGTTAGTGTTAGTGTTAGGTATAGGGTTTGGTTTACGTTAGGGTTATCGTTAGGTTTAGGGTTAGGGTTAATGTTTAGGGTTAGGGTTAGGTTAACGTTAGGTTTAGGATTAGGGTTAGAGTTAGGGTTAGGGTTAGGGTTACGTTTAGGTTTATGGTTAGGTTTAGGGTTACGGTTAGGTTTGTTTTAGGGTTTGGGTGAGGGTTAGGATTAGGTTTTCGTTACGTTTAGGGTTAAGGTTAGGTTTAAGGTTAGGGTTAGGGTAAGGGTTAGGGTTACGGTTAGGTTTGCGTTAGGATTAGGGTTAAGATTAGGGTTAGGGTTAGGGTAAAGGTTAGGGTTATAGTTAGAGTTAGGGTTAGGGTTAGGTTTGCGATAGGGTTAGGGTTAAGGTTAGTTTTAAGGTTAGGGTTAGCTTTAGGGTTAGGCTTAGGGTTAGGTTTGCGTTAGGGTTAGGGATAGGGTTAGGGTTAGGGTTAGCGTTAGGGTAGGTTTGCGTTAGGGTTAGGGTTAAGGTTAGTTTTAATGTTAGGGTTAGCTTTAGTGTTAGGGTTGGGTTAGGTTTGCGTTAGGGTTAGGATTAGGGTTAGGGTTAGATTATGGTTAGGGTTAGGGTAAGATTTGTGTTACGGTTAGGGTGACGGTTAGGGTTAGGAGTAGCGATAGGGCTAGGGTTTAGGGTTAGGGTTAGGATTCGGTTTAGCGTTAGGTTTTTATGGTTAGCGTTAAGTTTAGGGTTAGGTTTGCGTTAGGTTTAGGGTTAGGGTTAGGGTTACGGTTAGGTTTAGGTTAAGGTTTAGGGTTAGGGTTAGGGTTAGTTATGGTTATTGTTAGGGTTACGGTTAGGTTTCCGTAGGGTTAGGATTGTGGTTATGGTTAGGGTTAGCTTTAGGGTTAGGTATGCGTTAGGGTTAAATTTAGGGTTAGGGTTAGAGTTGGGGATAGGGTTAGGTTTGCGTTAAGGTTAGGGTTAGGGTTAGGGTTAGTGTTAGGTTAGTTTTGCGTTAGGGTTATGGTTATGGTTAGGGTTAGGGTTTAGATTTAGGGTTAGAGTTAGAGTTAGGGTTAGGGTTAAGGTTAGTTTTAAGGTTAGGGTTAGCTTTAGGGTTAGTCTTAGGATTAGGTTTGCTTTAGGGTTAGTGTTAGGGTTAGGGTTAGGGTTAAGGTTAGTTTTAATGTTAGGGTTAGCTTTAGGGTAGGGTTGGGCTAGGTTTGCGTTAGGTTTAGGATTAGGGTTAGGGTTAGAGTTATGTTTAGGGTTAGGGTAAGGTTGCGTTCAGTTTAGGGTGACGGTTAGTGTTAGGATTAGCGATAGGGCTAGGGTTTAGTGTTAGGGTTAGCGTTAGGGTTAGGATTAGGTTTAGCGTTAGGTTTTTATGGTTAGCGTTAAGTTTAGGGTTAGGTTTGCGTTAGGGTTAGGGTTAGGGTTAGAGTTACTTTCAGGTTTAGGGTTAGGGTTAGGGTTAGCATTAGGGTTAGTTATGATTAGGGTTAGGGTTAGAGTTATGGTAAGGGATAGGGTTTGGGTTTATGGTTAGGGTTAGTATTAGGGTTAGGATTAGGTTTAGCATTAGGGTTTTATGGTTAGCGTTAAGTTTAGGGTTAGCTTTGCGTGAGGTTAGGGTTAGGGTTAGGGTTAGGTTTAGGTTTCAGGTTATTGTTAGTGTTAGGGTTAGGTATGCGTTAGGGTTAGGTTTAGGGTTAGTGTTAGGGTTAGGTTTGCGTAAGGGTTAGGTTTAGGGTTAGGGTTAAGTTTGCGTTAGGGTTAGGGTTAGGTTTAAGGTTAGGGATAGGGCTAGGGATTAGGGTTATGGTTAGGGTTAGGGTTAGGTTTAGGGTTAGGGTTAGGGTAAGAGTTAGGCTTAGGTTAGGGTTAGAGTTAGGGTTAGGGTTAGGGTTAGGTTTAGGTTTGCGTTAGGTTTAGGTTTAAGGTTAGTTTTAAGGTTAGGGTTAGCTTTAGGCTTAGGGTTGGGTTAGGTTTCCGTTAGGGTTAGGGTTAGGGTTAGGGTTAGAGTAAGGTTTGCCTTACGGTTAGGGTTACGGTTAGAGATATGGTAAGGGATAGGGCTAGGGTTTAGGTTTAGGGTTAGGGTTAGGGTTTGCATTAGGTTTAGCATTAGGGATTTATGCTTATGTTGAGTTTAGGGTTAGCTTTGCGTGAGGTTAGGGTTAGGGTTAGGGTTAGGTTTGCGTTAGGGTTAGGGTTAGGGTTAGGTTTGGGTTAGGGTTAGGGTTAGTGTTAGGGTTAGGTTTGCGTTAGGGTTAAGGTTAGGGTTATACTTAGGTTAGGTTTAGGTTTGCGTTAGGATTACGGTTAGGATAAAGTTCAGGGTTAGGGTTAGGGTTAGGGTTAGGTTTGTGTTAGGGTTAGGGTTAGGGTTAGGTTTGCGTTAGGGTTAGGTTTATGGTTAGGTTTGCGTTACGGTTAGGGTTACAGTTAGGGTTAGGTTTAGGGTGAGGTTTAGGGTTAGGTTTGGGGTTAGGTTTGCGTTAGTTTTAGGGTTAGGTTTAGGGTTAGGATTAGGGTTAGGTGTGCGTTAGAGTTAGCGTTAGGGTTATTGTAGGGTTATGGTTAGGTTTGCGTTACCGTTGGGGTTAGGATTAGATTTAGGTTTAGTGTTAGGGTTAGGGTTAGGGTTAGGGTTAGCTTTTCGTTAGGGTTAGGTTTAGGGTTAGGGTTAAGTTTTGGGTTCGGGTTAGGGTTAGGGTTAGTGTTAGGGTTAGGTTTGAGTTAGGGTTAAGGTTAGGGTTATGGTTAGGGTTAGGGTTAGGATTAGGGTTAGGATTAAGTTCAGGGTTAGGGTTAGGGTTAGGGTTAGGTTTGTGTTAGGGTTAGGGTTAGGGTTATGTTTGCGTTAGGGTTAGGGTTAGGGTTAGTGTTAGGGTTAGGTTTGCGTAAGGGTTAGGGTTAGGGTTAGTGTTAAGTTTGCGTTAGGGTTAGGGTTAGGGTTAAGGTTAGGTTTGTGTTAGGGTTAGGGTTAGGGTTAGGGTAGGTGAGGGTTAGGGTTAGGGTTAGGGTTAGTGTTAGGTCTGGGGTTTAGAGTATGGTTAGGCTTAGTGTTTGGGTTAGGGTTAGGTTTGCTTTATGTTTAGGTTTAGAGTTAGGTTTAGGGTTAGGTTTAGTGTTAGGGTTAGGTTTGCTTTAGGGTTAGGGTTAGCGTTACGGTTAGGGTTAGGTTTGTGTTAGGGTTACGGTTAGGGTTATGGTTAGCGTTAGGTTTGTGTTAGGGTTAGTTTTAAGGTTAGGGTTAAGGTTAGGGTTAGGGTTTGGTTTGCCTTAGGGTTAGGGTTACGGTTAGGGTTAGGTTCAGGGTTAGGTTTGTGTTAGGGTTAGGGTTAGGGTTAGGGTTAGGGTTACGGTTAGGCTTAGGGTTAGGGTTAGGGTTAGGGTTAGGGTTAGCTTTTCGTTAGGGTTAGGTTTAGGGTTAGGTTTAAGTTTAGGGTTAGGGTTAGGGTTAGAATTACGGTTAGGTTTGCGTTAAGATTAAGGTTAGGGTTAGTGTTAGGGTTAGGGTTAGGTTTAGGGTTAGGGTTAAGGTTAGGTTTGCTTTAGCGTTAGGGTAAGTGTTAGGGTTAGGGTGAGGGTTAGGGTTAGGTTTGCGTTAGGCTTAGGGTTAGTGTTACGGTTAAGTTTAGGTTTAGGTTTGCGTTGGGGTTAGGGTTAGGTTAGAGTTAGGGTTTGAATTAGGTTTGCGTTAGGCTTAGGGTTAGGGTTAGGTTTAGGGTTAGGTTAGGGTTAGGGTTAAGGTTATGTTTCGGGTTAGGGTTAGGTTTAGGGTTAGGGTTAGATTTAGGGTTAGGGTTAGGTTTGCGTTAGGGTTAGGGTTAGTGTTAGGGTTAGGGTTAGGGTTAGGTTTCGGTTTGCGTTACGGTTAGGGTTAGGGTTAGGGTTAGGTTTAGGTTTGCGTTATGATTATGGTTAGGGTTAGGGTTAGGTTTGCCTTAGGGTTACTGTTAGGCTTAGGTTAGGGTTAGGGTTAGGGTTAGGGTTAGGGTTAGGGTTAGGGTTAGGGTTAGGGTTAGGGTTAGGGTTAGGGTTAGGGTTAGGGTTAGGTTTGCCTTAGGGTTACTGTTAGGCTTAGGTCAGGGTTAGGTTTAGGGGTTAGGGTTAGGGTTAGGATTAGGGTTAGGGTTAGGGATAGGTTAGGGTAGGGTTAGCGTTAGGGTTACGGGTTAGAGTTAGGGTTAGGGTTAGGTTTGCCTTAGGGTTAGGGTTAGGGTTAGGTTATGGTTTGGGTTAGGGTTAGGGATAGGTTAGGGTATGGTTAGGGTTAGGGTTAGGTTTTAGGGTTATGGTTACGTTTAGGGTTAGCTTTAGGGGTAGGATTACGGTTAGGGTTAGGTTTAGATTTAGGATTAGGTTATGGTTCAGGTTAAGGTTAGGTTTCGGGTTAGGGTTAGGGTTTGGGTTAGGGTTAGGTTTAGGTTAGCGTTAGGGTTACGGTTAGGGTTAGGGTTAGGGTTAGGGTTAGGGTTAGGGTTTAGGGTTAAGGTTAGGTTTAGTTTAGGGTTAGGGTTATGGCTAGGGTTAGGGTTGAGGTTAGCTTGCGTTAGGTTTAGGGTTAGGTTTAGGGTTGGGTTAGTGTTAGGGTTAGGTTTGCATTAGGTTTAGGGTTAGAGTTAGGTTTAGGGTTAGGTTTAGGGTTATGGTTAGGGTTAGGTTTAGGGTTAGGTTTGTGTTAGGGTTTTCGTTAGGGTTAGGGTTAGGGTTAGGGTTAGGTTTAGGGTTAAGTTTAGGGTTAGGTTTCCGTTAAGGTTAGGGTTAGGGTTAAGGTTAGGTTTAGGGTTAGGGTTAGGGTTAGGTTAGGGTTAGGGTTAAGGTTTGGTTTCGGGTTAGGGTTAGGTTTAGGGTTAGGTTGAGGTATGGTTAGGGTTAGGGTTAGTGTTACGCTTAGGCTAGGGTTTAGGTTTATGGTTCGGGTTAGGGTTAGGGTTAGGGTTAGTTTTGTGTTAGGGTTAGGGTTAGGGTTAGTGTTAGGGTTAGGGTTAGGGTTAGGTTTAGGTTTGCGTTAGGGTTAAGGTTAGGGTTAGGGTTAGTTTGCGTTAGGGTTAGGGTTATGTTTAGGATTAGGGTTAGGGTTAGGGTTAGGTTTCAGTTTGCGTTATGGTTATGGTTAGGGTTAGGGATAGGTTTGCCTTAGGGTTATGGTTAGGGTTAGGTTAGGGTTAGGTTTAGGGTTTGGGTTAGGGTTAGGGTTAGGGTTAGGTTTAGGTTTGCGTTATGGTTATGGTTAGTTTTAGGGTTAGGTTTGCCTTAGGGTTAGGTTTAGGTTTCGGTTATCGTTTGGGTTAGGGTTAGGGATAGGTTAAGGTAGGGTTAGTGTTAGGGTTAGGTTTTAGGATTTGGGTTACGTTTAAGTTTAGCTTTAAGGGTTAGGGTTAGGGTTAGGGTTAGGGTTAGGGTTAGGGTTAAGTTTAGGGTTTGGGTTAGGGTTATGTTTAGGTAAGCGTTAGGGTTAGGGTTAGGGTTAGGGTCAAAGTTAGGGTTTAGGTTTAAGGTTAGGTTTACGTTAGGATTAGGGTTATGGTTAGGGTTAGGGTTGAGGTTAGCTTGTGTTAGGTTTAGTGTTAGGTTTAGGGTTATGGTTAGGGTTAGGTTTACGGTTAGGTTTGTGTTAGGGTTATCGTTAGGGTTAGGGTTAGGGTAGGGTTTAGTGTTAGTGTTAGGGTTAGTTTAGTGTTACTGTTAGGGTTAGGGTTAGGGTTAGGGTTAGGGTTAGGGTTAGGTTTGCGTTAGGGTTAGTGTTAGGGTTAGGTTTATGGTTCGGGTTAGGGTTATGGTTAGTGTTAGGGTTAGGGTTAGGTTTGCGTTTGGTTAGGGTTAGGGTTATGGTTAAGGTTAGGGTTAGGTTTAGGGTTAGGGTAGTGTTAGGGTTAGGTTTGCGTTAGGGTTACGGTTAAGGTTAGTTTTAAGGTTAGGGTTAGCTTTAGGGTTAGGGTTAGTGTTAGGTTTGCGTTAGCGTTACGGTTAGGGTTAGGGTTAGGGTTAGGGTTAGGTTTAGGTTTCAGGTTAGGGTTAGTGTTAGGGTTAGGTATGCGTTAGGGTTAGGTTTAGGGTTAGTGTTAGGGTTAGGTTTGAAAAGGGTTATGTTTAGGGTTAGGGTTAAGTTTGCGTTAGGGTTAGGGTTAGGTTTAAGGTTAGGGATAGGGCTAGGTTTTAGGGTTATGGTTAGGGTTAGGGTTAGGTTTAGGGTTAGGGTTAGGGTAAGAGTTCGGCTTAGGTTAGGGTTAGAGTTAGGGTTAGGGTTAGGTTTAGGTTTGCGTTAGGTTTAGGTTTAAGGTTAGTTTTAAGGTAAGGGTTAGCTTTAGGCTTAGGGTTGGGTTAGGTTTCCGTTAGGGTTAGGGTTATGGTTAGGGTTAGGGTTAGGGTTAGAGTAAGGTTTGTCTTACGGTTAGGGTTACGGTTAGAGATATGGTAAGGGATAGGGCTAGGGTTTAGGTTTAGGGTTAGGGTTAGGGTTAGCATTAGGTTTAGCATTAGGGATTTATGGTTAGCGTTAAGTTTAGGGTTCGCTTTGCGTGAGGTTAGGGTTAGGGTTAGGGTTAGGTTTGCGTTAGGGTTAGGGTTAGGGTTAGGTTTAGGGTTAGGGTTAGGGTTAGTGTTAGGGTTAGAGTTAGGGTTAGGCTTAGGTTTGCGTTATGGTTATGGTTAGGTTTAGGGTTAGGTTTGCCTTAGGGTTAGGGTTAGGTTTCGGTTATGGTTTGGGTTAGGGTTAGGGATGGGTTAAGGTAGGGTTAGTGTTAGGGTTAGGTTTTAGGATTTGGGTTACGTTTAGGTTTAGCTTTAAGGGTTAGGGTTAGGGTTAGGGTTAGGGTTAGGGTTAGGGTTAGGGTTAGGGTTAGGGTTATGTTTAGGGTTTGGGTTTGGGTTAAGGTTAGGTTTAGGTAAGCTTTAGGGTTAGGGTTAGGGTTAGGGTCAGGGTTAGGGTTTAGGGTTAAGGTTAGGTTTAGGTTAGGATTAGGGTTATGGTTAGGGTTAGGGGTGAGGTTAGCTAGCGTTAGGTTTAGGGTTAGGTTTAGGGTTATGGTTAGGGTTAGGTTTACGGTTAGGTTTGTGTTAGGGTTATCGTTAGGGTTAGGGTTAGGGTAGGGTTTAGTGTTATGTTAGGGTTAGGTTAGTGTTACTGTTAGGGTTAGGGTTAGGGTTAGTGTTAAGATTAGGGTTAGGTTTGCGTTATGGTTAGGGTTAGGGTTATGGTTAGGGTTAGGGTTAGGATTAGGGTTAGGAATAAGTTCAGGGTTAGGGTCAGGGTTAGGGTTAGGTTTGTGTTAGGGTTAGGGTTAGGGTTAGGTTTGCGTTAGGGTTAGGGTTAGGGTTAGGTATGCGTTAGGGTTACGGTTAGGGTTAGTGTTAGGGTTAGGTTTGCGTAAGGGTTATGGTTAGGGTTAGTGTTAATTTTGCGTTAGGGTTAGGGTTAGGGTTAGTGTTAGGGTTAGGGTTAGGTTTGTGTTAGGGTTACGGTTAGGGTTAGGGTTAGCGTTAGGTTTGTGTTAGGGTTAGGTTTAAGGTTAGGGTTGAGGTTAGGGTTAGGGTTTGGTTTGCGTTAGGGTTAGGGTTACGGTTAAGGTTAGGTTTAGGGTTAGGTTTGTGTTAGGGTTAGGGTTAGGGTTATGGTTAGGGTTGTGGTTAGGGTTAGGGTTAGGGTTAGGGTTAGGGTTAGAGTTAGGGTTACGGTTAGCTTTTCTTTAGGATTAGGTTTAGGTTTAGGTTTAAGTTTAGGGTTAGGGTTAGGGTTAGAATTACGGTTAGGTTTGCGCTAAGATTAGGGTTAGGGTTAGTGTTAGGGTTAGGGTTAGGGTTAGGGTTTAGGGTTAAGGTTAGAGTTAGAGTTAGGGTTAGGTTAAGGTTTGCGTTAGGGTTAGGGTTAAGGTTGGTTTTAAGGTTAGGGTTAGCTTTTCGGTTAGGGTTAGGGTTAGGTTTGCGTTAGGGTTACGGTTAGGTTTAGGGTTATGGTTAGGGTTAGGTTTAGGTTTGCGTTAGGGTTAGGGTTAGCGTTACGGTTAGGGTTAGGGTTAGGGTTATGGTTAGGTTTGCGTTACGGTTAGGGTTACAGTTAGGGTTAGTGTTAGGGATAGGGCTAGGGTTTAGGGTTAGGATTAGGGTTAAGGTTAGTTTTAGCGTTAGGATTTTATTGTTAGCGTTAAGTTTAGGGTTAGGTTTGCGTTAAGGTTAGTGTTAGGGTTAGGGTTAGGTTTAGGGTTAGATTTGGGTTAGGTTTGGGGTTAGGTTTGCGTTAGGTTTAGGGTTAGGGTTAGGGTTAGGATTAGTGTTAGGTGTCCGTTAGGGTTAGCGTTGGGGTTATTGTAGGGTTATGGTTAAGTTTGCGTTACCGTTGGGGTTAGGATTAGGTTTAGGTTTAGTGTTAGGGTTAGGGTTTGGGTTAGCTTTTCCTTAGGGTTAGGTTTAAGGTTAGGTTTAAGTTTAGAGTTCGGGTTAGGGTTAGGGTTAGGGTTAGTGTTAGGTTTAGGTTTGAGTTAGGGTTAAGGTTTGGGTTATGGTTAGGGTTAGGGTTAGGATTAGGGTTAGGATTAAGTTCAGGGTTAGGGTTAGGGTTAGGGTTAGGTTTGTGTTAGGGTTAGGGGTAGAGTTATGTTTGCGTTAGGGTTAGGGTTAGGGTTAGGTATGCGTTAGGGTTAGGGTTAGGGTTAGTGTTAGGGTTAGGTTGCGTAAGGGTTAGGGTTAGGGTTAGTGTTAAGTTTGCGTGAGGGTTAGGGTTAGGGTTAGGGTTAGGGTTAGGTTTGTGTTAGGGTTAGGTTTAGGGATATGGTAGGGTGAGGGTTAGGGTTAGGTTTAGGGTTAGTGTTAGGTCTGGGGTTTAGTGTAGGGTTAGGCTTAGGGTTAGGGTTAGGGTTAGGGTTTGGTTTGAGTTAGGGTTAGGGTTAGCGTTACGGTTAGGGTTAGGTTTGTGTTAGGGTTACGGTTAGGGTTATGGTTAGCGTTAGGTTTGTGTTAGGGTTAGTTTTAAGGTTAGGGTTAAGGTTAGGGTTAGGGTTTGGTTTGCCTTAGGGTTAGGGTTACGGTTAGGGTTAGGTTCAGGGTTAGGTTTGTGTTAGGGTTAGTGTTACGGTTAGGGTTAGGGTTAGGGTTAGGGTTAGGGTTAGGGTTAGGGTTAGGGTTAGGGTTAGGGTTAGCTTTTCGTTAGGGTTAGGTTTAGGGTTAGGTTTAAGTTTAGGGTTAGGGTTAGGGTTAGAATTACGGTTAGGTTTGCGTTAAGATTAAGTTTAGGGTTAGTGTTAGGGTTAGGGTTAGGGTTAGGGTTAGGGTTAAGGTTAGTTTTAAGGTTAGGGTTAGCCTTTCGGTTCGGGTTAGGGTTAGGTTTGCGTTAGGGTTACGGTTAGGGTTAGGGTTAGGGTTAGGGTTTGGTTTAGGGTTAGGTTTAGGGTTAGGTTTGGGGTTAGGTTTGCGTTAGGTTTAGGGTTAGGGTTAGGGTTAGGGTTAGGTGTGCGTTAGGGTTAGCGTTAGGGTTATTGTAGGATTATGGTTACGTTTGCGTTACGGTTGCGGTTAGGATTAGGTTTAGGTTTAGTGTTAGGGTTAGGGTTAGCTTTTCTTTAGGGTTAGGTTTAGGGTTAGGTTTAAGTTTAGGGTTAGTGTTAGCGTTAGAATTACGGTTAGGTTTGCGTTAAGATTAGTGTCAGGGTTAGAGTTAGGGTTAGGGTTAGGGTTAAGGTTTAGGGTTAAGGTTAGAGTTAGAGTTAGGGTCAGGGTTAGGTTTGCGTTAGGGTTAGGGTTAAGGTTAATTTTAAGGTAAGGGTTAGCATTAGGGCTGGGATAGGGGTAGGTTTGCCTTAGGGATAGGGTTAGGGTTAGGGTTAGGGTTAGGGTTAGTGTTAGGTTTTGGATTAGGGATAGGTTAGCGTTAGGGTCAGGGTTAAGTTTAGTTTTAAGGTTAAAGTTAGGTTTATGGTTACGGTTAGGGTTAGTTTTGCGTTAGGGTTAGAGTTAGGGTTAGGGTTAGCGTTAGGTTTAGCTATGCGTTAGGGTTAGGTTTAGGGTTAGGGTTAAGGTAAGGTTTGCTTTAGCGTTAGGGTAAGGGTTAGGGTTAGGGTGAGGGTTAGGGTTAGGTTTGCGTTAGGCTTAGAGTTAGTGTTACGGTTAAGTTTAGGGTGAGGTTTGCGTTGGGGTTAGGGTTAGTTTAGGGTTAGGGTTTGGATTAGGTTTGCGTTAGGCTTAGGTTTAGGGTTAGGTTTAGGGTTAGGTTAGGGTTAGGGTTAAGGTTATGTTTCGGGTTAGGGTTAGGTTTAGGGTTAGGGTTAGAGTTACGGTTAGGGTTAGGTTTGCGTTAGGGTTAGGGTTAGGGTTAGGGTTAGGGTTAGGGTTAGGTTTAGGTTTGCGTTACGGTTAGGGTTAGGGTTAGGGTTAGGTTTAGGTTTGCGTTATGATTATGGTTAGGGTTAGGGTTAGGTTTGCCTTAGGGTTACTGTTAGGGTTAGGTTACGGTTAGGTTTAGGGGTTAGGGTTAGGGTTAGGGTTAGGGTTAGGGATAGGTTAGAGTAGGGTTATCGTTAGGGTTACGGGTTAGAGTTAGGGTTAGGGTTAGGTTTGCCTTAGGGTTAGGTTATGGTTTGGGTTAGGGTTAGGGATAGGTTAGGGTACGGTTAGGGTTAGGGTTAGGTTTTAGGGTTAGGGTTACGTTTAGGGTTAGCTTTAGGGGTAGGATTACGGTTAGGGTTAGGTTTAGATTTAGGGTTTGGTAAGGGTTCATGTTAAGGTTAGGTTTCGGGTTAGGGTTAGGGTTTGGGTTAGGGTTAGGTTTAGGTTAGCGTTAGGGTTACGGTTTGGGTTAGGGTTAGGGTTAGGGTTTAGGGTTAAGGTTAGGTTTAGTTTAGGGTTAGGGTTATGGTTAGGGTTAGGGTTGAGGTTAGCTTGCGTTAGGTTTAGGGTTAGGGTTAGGGTTGGGTTAGTGTTAGGGTTAGGTTTGCATTAGGTTTAGGGTTAGAGTTAGGTTTAGGGTTAGGTTTAGGGTTATGGTTAGGGTTAGGTTTAGGGTTAGGTTTGTGTTAGGGTTTTCGTTAGGGTTAGGGTTAGGGTAGGGGTTAGTGTTAGGGTTAGGGTTAGGTTAGCGCTAGGTTAGGGTTAGGGTTAGGGTTAGGGTTAGGTTTGAGTTAGGGTTAGGGTTAGGGTTAGGGTTAGGGTTAGGGTTAAGTTTAGGGTTAGGTTTCCGTTAAGGTTAGGGTTAGGGTTAAGGTTAGGTTTAGGGTTAGGGTTAGGGTTACGTTAGGGTTAGGGTTAAGGTTAGGTTTCGGGTTAGGGTTAGGTTTAGGGTTAGGTTGAGGTATGGTTAGGGTTAGGGTTAGTGTTACGCTTAGGCTAGGGTTTAGGTTTATGGTTAGGGTTAGGGTTAGGGTTAGGGTAGGTTTGCGTTAGGGTTAGGGTTAGGGTTAGTGTTAGGGTTAGGTTTAGGTTTGCGTTAGGGTTAAGGTTAGGGTTAGGGTTAGTTTGCGTTAGGGTTAGGGTTATGGTTAGGATTAGGGTTAGGGTTAGGGTTAGGTTTAGGTTTGCGTTATGGTTATGGTTAGGGTTAGGGTTAAGTTTGCCTTACGGTTATGGTTAGGGTTAGGTTAGGGTTAGGTTTAGGGTTTAGGGTTAGGGTTAGGGTTAGGGTTATGTTTAGGTTTGCGTTATGGTTATGGTTAGGTTTATGGTTAGGTTTGCCTTAGGGTTAGGGTTAGGTTTCGGTTATGGTTTGGGTTAGGGTTAGGGATAGGTTAAGGTAGGGTTAGTGTTAGGGTTAGGTTTTAGGATTTGGGTTACGTTTATGTTTAGCTTTAAGGGTTAGGGTTAGGGTTAGGGTTAGGTTTAGGGTTAGGGTTAGGGTTAGGGTTATGTTTAGGGTTTGGGTTAGGGTTAGGTTTAGGTAAGCGTTAGGGTTAGGGTTAGGGTTAGGGTCAGGGTTAGGGTTTAGGGTTAAGGTTAGGTTTAGGTTAGGGTTAGGGTTATGGTTAGGGTTAGGGTTGAGGTTAGCTTGCGTTAGGTTTAGGGTTAGGTTTAGGGTTATTGTTAGGGTTAGGTTTACGGTTAGGTTTGTGTTAGGGTTATCGTTAGGGTTAGGGTTAGGGTAGGGTTTAGTGTTAGTGTTAGGGTTAGGTTAGTGTTACTGTTAGGGTTAGGGTTAGGGTTAGGGTTAGGGTTAGGGTTAGGTTTGCGTTAGGGTTAGTGTTAGGGTTAGGTTTATGGTTCCGGTTAGGGTTAGGGTTAGTGTTAGGGTTAGGGTTAGGTTTGCGTTATGGTTAGGGTTAGGGTTATGGTTAAGGTTAGGGTTAGGTTTAGGGTTAGGGTAGTGTTAGGGTTAGGTTTGCGTTAGGGTTACGGTTAAGGTTAGTTTTAAGGTTAGGGTTAGCTTTAGGGTTAGGGTTATGGTTAGGTTTGCGTTAGCGTTACGGTTAGGGTTAGGGTTAGGGTTAGAGTTAGGGTTAGGTTTGCATTTCGGTTAGGATCATGGTTAGGGTTAGTGTTAGGGATAAGGCTAGGGTTTAGGGTTAGTGTTAGAGTTAGGTTTAGTTTTAGCGTTAGGGTTTTATGGTTAGCGTTAAGTTTAGGGTTAGGTTTGCATTAAGGTTAGGGTTAGTGTTAGGGTTAAGTTTAGGGTTAGGGTTAGGGTTAGGTTTGGGTTTAGGTTTCCGTTAGGTTTAGGGTTAGGGTTAGGGTTAGGGTTAGGTTTAGGTGAGCGTTAGGGTTAGGGTTAGGGTTATTGTTAGGGTTAGGTTTAGGTTTGCGTCAGGTTTAGGGTTAGGATTAGGTTTAGGTTAGTGTTAGTGTTAGGGTTTTGTTTGTGTTAGGGTTAGGTTTAGGGTTAGGGTTAGGGTTAGGTTTGCGTTAGGGTTAGGGTAAGGGTTAGGGTTAGGTATGCTTTAGGGTTCGGGTTTGGGTTACGGTTAGGGTTAGGTTTGCGTTAGGATTAGGGTTAGGGTTGGGTTATGTTAGGGTTCGGGTAAAGGTAAGGTTTCGGGTTAGGGTTAGGGTTACGGATAGGGTTAGGTTTCGGTTCAGCTTGTGTTATGGTTAGGGTTAAGGTTCGGGCTAGGGTTAGGGTTTATTGTTAGGGTTAGGATTAGGTTAGCGTTAGGGTTTGGGTTAGGGTTAGGTTATAGGGTTAGATATTCGTTAGGTTTAGGGTTAGGGTTAGGGTTAATTTTATGTTTGCATTTTGGTTAGTGTTAAGGTTAGGGTAGGTGTTAGGGTTAGGTTTTTTTTATGGTTAGGTTTAAGGTTAGGTTTAATGTTAGGGTTAGGTTTAGGGTTAGGGTTACGTTTAGGTTTGCGTTAAGGTTAGGGTTAGGGTCAGTGTAAGGGTTAGGGTTAAGTTTAGTGTTAGGGTAAGGGTTTAGGTTAATGTTAGGTTTAGGTTAGGGTTAGGGTTACGGTTACGGTTAGGGTTAGGGTTAGGGTTTAGGTTTAAGGTTAGGTTTAGTTTAGGATTAGGGATACGGTTAGGGTTAAGGTTGAGGTTAGCTTGCTTTAGGCTTAGGGTTAGGGTTAGGGTTGGGTTAGGGTTAGGGTTAGATTTGCATTTGAGTTAGGGTTAGGGTTAGGTTTAGGGTGAGGTTTAGGGTTATGGTTAGGGTTAGGTTTAGGGTTAGGTTTGTGTTAGGGTTATCGTTAGGGTTAGGGTTAGGGAAGGGTTTAGCGTTAGGTTAGCGTTAGAGTTAGGGTTATGGTTAGGGTTAGGATATAGGGTTAGATTTGTGTTAGGTTTAGGTTTAGGTTTAGGGTTAGTGTTAGGTTTGCGTTAGTGTTAGGGTTAGGGGTAGGTTTAGTGTTAGGTTTAGGGTTATGGTTATGGTTAAGGTTAGGGTTAGGTGTGTGTTAGGTTTAAAGTTAGGGTTAGGGCTAGGGTTAGGTTTTAGTGTAGTGGTTAGGGTTAGGTTAGCGTTAGGGTTAGCGTTAGGGTTAGGGTTAGTATTAGGTTATAGGGTTAGATTTGCGTTAGCTTTAGGGTTAGGGTTAGGGTTAGTGTTAGGTTTGCGTTAGGGTTAGGGTTAGGGTTAGGTTTGGTTTAGGGTTAGGTTAGAGATAGGGTTAGGGTTACGGTTAGGGTTAGATTTAGGGTTAGGTTTAGGGCTAAGGTTACGGTTAGGGTTAGGGTTAGGGTTAGGTTGGCGTTAGGGTTAGGGTTAGTGTTAGGGTTAGGTTTAGGGTTAGGTTTGCGTTAGGGTTAGGGTTAGGGTTAGGGTTAGCGTTAGGGTTAGGGTTTAGGGGTATCTTTAGGTTTAGGGTTAGGTTTAGTGTTAGGTTTAGGCTTAGAGTTAGGTTTAGGGTTAGGGTTAGGATTAGTTTTATGGTTAGGGTTAGGGTTAGGGTTAGGGTTAGGGTTATGGTTAGGGTTAGGGTTTAGGGTTAGGTTTAGTGTTAGGGTTAGGGTTAGGTTTTAGGGTTGAGTGTTAGGGTTTAAGGCTAGAGTTTAGGGTTAGGGTTAGGGTTAGGGTTAGGGTTAGGTTTAGGCTTAGGGTTAGGGTTTGGGTTAGGTTAGGTTTAGGGTTAGGGTTAGGGTTAGAGTTAGGGTTAGGGTTAGGGATAGAATTCGGTTTAGGTTTAGGGTTGGGTTAGGGTTGGATTAGCGTTAGGGTTAGGGTTAGGGTTAGGGTTAGGGTTAGGGTTCGGGTTCGGGTTAAGGTTAGGTTTAGGGTTAGGGTTAGGGTTAGGGTTAGGGTTAGGTTTGCTTTAGGGTTAGGGATAGCGTTAGGTTTGGTTTAGGGTTAGGTTTGCGTTAGGGTTAGGGTTAGAATTAGGATTAGGTTTAGGGTTAGGGTTACGGTTAGGGTTAGGGTTATGGTTAGGTTTGCTTTAGGGTTAGGGTTAGGGTTAGGTTTAGGTTTAGGTTTGCATTAGGGTTAGGTTTAGTGTTAGGGTTAGGGTTAGGGTTAGTGTTTGTGTTAGGTTTAGGTTAACGTTAGGGTTAGGGTTAGGGTTAGGTTTAAGTTTAGGGTTAGGGTTAGGGTTGGTTAGGGTTAGGGTTAAGGTTTAGGGTTAGAGTTAGGTTTAGGGTTAGGTTTAGGTTTATGGTTAGGGTTAGATTTAGGGTTAGGTTTGTGTTAGGGTTTTCTTTAGGGTTAGGGTTAGGGTAGGGTTTAGTGTTAGGGTTAGGGTTAGGTTAGCGTTAGTTTAGGGTTAGGGTTAGGGTTAGGGTTGAGTTAGGGTTAGGGTTAGGGTTAGGGTTAGGGTTAGGGTTAGGGTTAGGGTTAAGTTTAGGGTTAGGTTTCCGTTAAGGTTAGGGTTAGGGTTAAGTTTAGGTTTAGGATTAGGGTTAGGTTAGGGTTAGGATTAAGGTTAGGTTTCGGGTTAGGGTTAGGTTTAGGTTTAGGTTGAGGTATGGTTAGGGTTAGGGTTAGTGTTACGCTTAGGCTAGGGTTTAGATTTATGGTTAGGGTTAGGGTTAGGGTTAGGTTTGCGTTAGGGTTAGGGTTAGGGTTAGGGTTAGGTTTAGGTTTGCGTTAGGGTTAAGGTTAGGGTTAGAGTTAGTTTGCGTTAGGGTTAGGGTTATGGTTAGGATTTGGGTTAGGGTTAGGGTTAGGTTTAGGTTTGCGTTATGGTTATGTTTAGGGTTAGGGTTAGGGTTTAGGGTTAGGGTTTAGGGTTAGGGTTAGGGTAAGTGTTAGGGTTTAGTGTTAGGGTTAAGGTTAGGGTTAGTGTTAGGGTTAGGGTTAGTGTTTAGGGTTGAGGGTTAGGGGAAGTGTTAGGGTTTAGGGTTAGGGTTAAGGTTAAGGTTAGGGTAAGTGTTAGGGTTTAGGGTTAGGGTTAAGATTAGGGTTAGTGTTAGGGTTAGGGTTAGGGTTTAGGGTTGAGGGTTAGGGTTTAGGGTTAGGGTTTAGGGTTAGGGTTAGGGTTAGGGTTAGGGTTTAGGGATGAGGGTTAGTGTTTTGGGTTAGGGTTTAGGGTTAGGGTTAGTGTTAGGGTTAGGGTTAGGGTTAGGGTTAGGGTTAGGGTATAGGCTTAGGGTTAGGGTAAGGGTTCGGGTTCGTGCTAGGGTTAGTTTTGCGTTACATTTAGGGTAGAGTTAGGGATAGGGTTAGGGTTAGGATTAGGGTTAGGTTTGTGTTAGAGTTATGGTTAGGGTAAGGGTTAGTGTCAGGGTTTAGGATTAGGGTTAGGGTTAGGGTTAGGGTTAGGATTTAGGATTAGGTTTGCTTTCAGTTTAGTGTTAGGGTTACGGTTATGTTTCCGTTAGGGTTAGGGTTAGGCTTATGGTTAGGTTTCGTCAGGGTTAGGGTTAAGGTTAGTTTTAAGGTTAGGCTTAGGGTTAGGGTTAGGGTTAGAGTTATGGTTAGGTTTAGGGTTAGTTTAGGGTTAGGATTAGGGTTAGGTTTGCGTTAGGGTTAGGGTTAGGTTTATGGTTAGTTTTAGGGTTAGGTTTGCTTTAGAGTTAGGGTTAGGTTTAGGGTTAGGTTTGCGTTAGGGTTAGGGTTAGGGTTAGGCATAGGCTTAGTGTTGGGGTAGATTTAGGATTAGGGTTAGGGTTAGGTTTAGGGTTAGGGTTCGGGTTCGGGTTCGTGTTCGTGTTCGGGTTCGGGTTCGGGTTCGGTTCCGGGTTCGGGTTCGTGTTTGGGTTCGGGTTTGGGTTAGGGTTAGGCTTAGGGTTAGGGTTAGGTTTGTGTTAGGGTTAGGGTTATGGTTAGGTTTAGGGTTAGGGTTAGGATTAGGGTTAGGTTTGCATTAGGGTTATGGTTAGGTTAGGGTTAGTGTTAGGGTTTAGGGTTAGGGTTAGGGTTAGGGTTAGGGTTATGGTTAGGATTTAGAATTAGGTTTGCTTTCAGTTTAGTGTTAGGGTTACGGTTATGTTTCCGTTAGGGTTAGGGTTAGGCTTATGGTTAGGTTTCGTTAGGGTTACGGTTAAGGTTACTTTTAAGGTTAGGCTTAGGGTTAGGGTTAGGGTTAGAGTTATGGTTAGGTTTAGGGTTAGTTTAGGGTTAGGATTAGGGTTAGGTTTGCGTTAGTGTTAGGGTTAGGTTTATGGTTAGTTTTAGGGTTAGGTTTGCTTTAGAGTTAGGGTTAGGTTTAGGGTTAGGTTTGCGTTAGGGTTAGGGTTAGGGTTAGGCATAGGCTTAGTGTTGGGGTAGGTTTAGGATTAGGGTTAGGGTTAGGTTTAGGGTTAGGGTTCGGGTTCGGGTTCGTGTTCGTGTTCGGGTTCGGGTTCGGGTTCGGTTCCGGGTTCGGGTTCGTGTTTGGGTTCGGGTTTGGGTTAGGGTTAGGCTTAGGGTTAGGGTTAGGTTTGTGTTAGGGTTAGGGTTATGGTTAGGTTTAGGGTTAGGGTTAGGATTAGGGTTAGGTTTGCGTTAGGGTTATGGTTAGGTTAAGGTTAGTGTTAGGGTTTAGGGTTAGGGTTAGGGTTAGGGTTAGGGTTAGGGTTATGGTTAGGATTTAGGATTAGGTTTGCTTTCAGTTTAGTGTTAGGGTTACGGTTATGTTTCCGTTAGGGTTAGGGTTAGGCTTATGGTTAGGTTTCGTTAGGGTTAGGGTTAAGGTTAGTTTTAAGGTTAGGCTTAGGGTTAGGGTTAGGGTTAGAGTTATGGTTAGGTTTAGGGTTAGTTTAGGGTTAGGATTAGGGTTAGGTTTGCGTTAGGGTTAGGGTTAGGTTTATGGTAGTTTTAGGGTTAGGTTTGCTTTAGAGTTAGGGTTAGGTTTAGGGTTAGGTTTGCGTTAGGGTTAGGGTTAGGGTTAGGCATAGGCTTAGTGTTGGGGTAGGTTTAGGATTAGGGTTAGGGTTAGGTTTAGGGTTAGGGTTCGGGTTCGGGTTCGTGTTCGTGTTCGGGTTCGGGTTCGGGTTCGGTTCCGGGTTCGGGTTCGTGTTTGGGTTCGGGTTTGGGTTAGGGTTTGGCTTAGGGTTAGGGTTAGGTTTGTGTTAGGGTTAGGGTTATGGTTAGGTTTAGGGTTAGGGTTAGGATTAGGGTTAGGTTTGCGTTAGGGTTATGGTTAGGTTAGGGTTAGTGTTAGGGTTTAGGGTTAGGGTTAGGGTTAGGGTTAGGGTTAGGGTTATGGTTAGGATTTAGGCTTAAGTTTGCTTTCAGTTTAGTGTTAGGGTTACGGTTATGTTTCCGTTAGGGTTAGGGTTAGGCTTATGATTAGGCTTAGTTAGGGTTAGGGTTAAGGTTAGTTTTAAGGTGAAGTTTAGGGTTATGGTTAGGGTTAGAGTTAGGGTTAGGTTTAGGGTTAGGGTTAGGGTTAGGATTAGGGTTAGGTTTGCGTTAGAGTTAGGGTTAGGTTTAGGGTTAGGGTTCTGGTTAGGTTTGCTTTAGGGTTAGGGTTAGCGTTAGGGTTAGGTTTAGGGTTAGGTTTGCGTTAGGGTTAGGGTTAGGGTTAGGGTTAGGGTTAGGGTTAAGGTTAGGGTTAGGTTTAGGGTTAGGTTTGCGTTAGGGTTAGGTTTAAGGTGAGGTTTAGGGTTAGGTTTGCGTTAGGGTTAGGGTTAGGGTTAGGGTTAGGGTTAGGGTTAGGGTTAGGGTTTGTGTTAGTGTTAGGTTAATGTTAGGGTTAGGGTTAGGGTTAGGGTTAGGGTTTAGCGTTTAGTTTTGGTTTAGGATTAGGTTTAGTGTTTTAGGTTTATGGTTAGTGTTAGGGTTAGGTTTAGTGTTAGGTTACTGTTAGGGTTAGGGTTAGGGTTAGGGTTAGGTTTATGGTTAGGGCTAAGGTTTAGATTTATGGTTAGTGTTCGGATTAGGGTTAGCATTAGGGTTTTATGGTTAGGGTTAGGGTTAGGGTTACGTTTGCGTTAAGGTTAGTGTTAGGGTTAGGTTTAGGTTTAGGGTTAGGGATAGTGTTAGGGTCAGATTTGCGTTACATTTAGGGTACGTTTAGGGTTAGGGTTAGGTTTGCGTTAGGGTTAGGCTTAAGGTTAGGTTTAGGGTTAGGTTTAGGGTTAGGTTTGCGTTAGGATTAGGGTTAGGGTTAGGTTTAGTGTTAGGGTTAGGGTTAGGGTTAAGTTTGCATTAGGTTTATGGTTAGGGTTAGGGTTAGTGTTAGGGTTTAGGGTAAGGGTTAGGGTTAGGGTTAGGGTTAGGATTTAGGTTAGTTTTGAGTTAGGTTTAGGGTTAGGTTTAGGGTTAGTGTTAGGGTTAGTGTTAGGGATTAGGATTGAGTGTTCGGGTTTAAGGTTAGAGTTTAGGGTTAGGGTTAGGGTTAGGGTTAGGGTTTAGGCTTAGGTTTAGGGTTTGGGTAAGGTTAGGTTTAGGGTTAGGGTTAGTGTTAGGGTTAGGGTTAGAGTTAGGGTTAGGGTTAGGGATAGGATTAGGTTTAGGGTTTGGGTTAGGTTTATGGTTAGGGTTCGGGTTCGGGTTCGGGTTTGAGTTAGGGTTAGGGTTAGGGTTAGGGTTAGGCTTAGGGTTAGGGCTAAGGTATAGGGTTAGGTTTAGTGTTCGAATTAGGGTTAGCGTTAGGGTTTTATGGTTAGGGTTAGGGTTAGGGTTCCGTTTGCGTTAAGGTTAGTGTTAGGGTTAGCATTAGGTTTAGGGGATAGGGCTAGTGTTAGGGTTAGTTTTGCGTTACATTTAGGGTAGGTTTAGGGTTAGGGTTAAGTTTGCGTTACGGTTAGGCTTAGGGTTAGGGTTAGGGTTAGGTTTGCGTTAGGATTAGGGTTAGGGTTATGTTTAGGGTTAGGGTTAAGGTTAGGATTAGGTTTGCGTTAGGGCTATGGTTAGGGTTAGGGCTAGTGTTAGGGTTTAGGGTTAGGTTTAGGGTTAGGATTAGGTTTAGGGTTAGGTTTAGGGTTAGGGTTAGGTTTGCATTAGGGTTATGGTTAGGGTTAGGGCTAGTGTTAGGGTTTAGGGTTAGGTTTAGGGTTAGGATTAGGTTTAGGGTTAGATTTAGGGTTAGGGTTAGGTTTAGGGTTAGGGTTAGGGTTATGGTTACGGTTAGGTTTCCGATAGGGTTAGGGTTAGGGTTAGGGTTAGTGTTAGGGTTAGGTCTGCGTTAGGGTTCGGGTTAGGGTTAGGGTTAGGGTTTTGGTTAGATTTAGGGTTAGGGTTAGGGTTTGGGTTTGGGTTAGGTTTAGGTTAACGTTAGGTTTAGGGTTAGGGTTAGGGTTAGGGTTCAGGGTTAAATTTTGGTTTAGGGTTAGGTTTAGTGTTTTAGGTTTAGGGTTAGTTTTAGGGTTAGGGTTATGGTTAGGTTTCCGTTAAGGTTAGGGATAGGGTTAGGGTTAGGGTTAGGTTTGCTTTAGGGTTAGGGTTAGGGTTAGGTTTAGGGTTAGGGATAGGCTTATGGTTAGGTTTGCGTTTGGGTTATGGTTAGGGTTAGGGTTAGTGTTAGGGTTTAGGGTTAGGGTTAGGATTAGGTTAGCGTTAGGTTTAGGGTTAGGCTTAGGGTTAGGGTTAGGATTTAGGGTTAGGTTTGCTTTAGGTTTAGAGTTATGGTTAGTGCTATGTTTCCGTTAGGGTTAGGGTTATGGTTAGTTTTAGGGTTAGGTTTGCGTTAGGGTTAGGGTTAAGGTTAGTTTTAAGGTTAAGTTTAGGGTTAGGCTTAGGGTTAGGTTTAGTTTTGATTAGAGATAGGGTTAGTGTTATGGTTAGGGTTAGGGTTAGGGTAATGCTTCAGGGTTAAGTTTAGTTTTGTGGTTAGGTTTAGGGTTAGTGTTAGGGTTAGGTTTAGGGTTAGGATTCAGGTTCTGGTTCGTGTTCGGGTCGGGTTCGTGTACGGGTTTGGGTTCAGGTTCGTGTTTGTGTTCGGGTTCGGGTTAGGGTTAGTTTTGCGTTACATTTAGGGTAGGGTTAGGGATAGGGTTAGGTTTAGGGTTAGGGTTAGGATTAGGGTTAGGTTTGTGTTAGGGTTATGGTTAGGGTAAGGGTTAGTGTTAGGGTTTAGGGTTAGGGTTAGGGTTAGGGTTAGGGTTAGGGTTAGGATTTAGGATTAGGTTTGCTTTCAGTTTAGTGTTAGGGTTACGGTTATGTTTCCGTTAGGGTTAGGGTTAGGCTTATGGTTAGGTTTCGTTAGGGTTAGGGTTAAGGTTTGTTTTAAGGTTAGGCTTAGGGTTAGGGTTAGGGTTAGAGTTATGGTTAGGTTTAGGGTTAGTTTAGGGTTAGGATTAGGGTTAGGTTTGCGTTAGGGTTAGGGTTAGGTTTATGGTTAGTTTTAGGGTTAGCTTTGCTTTAGAGTTAGGGTTAGGTTTAGGGTTAGGTTTGCGTTAGGGTTAGGGTAGGGTTAGGCATAGGCTTAGTGTTGGGGTAGGTTTAGGTTTAGGGTTAGGGTTAGGTTTAGGGTTAGGGTTCGGGTTCGTGTTCGTGTTCGTGTTCGGGTTCGGGTTCGGTTCCGGGTTCGGGTTCGTGTTTGGGTTCGGGTTTGGGTTAGGGTTAGGCTTAGGGTTAGGGTTAGGTTTGTGTTAGGGTTAGGGTTATGGTTAGGTTTAGGGTTAGGGTTAGGATTAGGGTTAGGTTTGCGTTAGGGTTATGGTTAGGTTAGGGTTAGTGTTAGGGTTTAGGGTTAGGGTTAGGGTTAGGGTTAGGGTTAGGGTTAGGGTTAGGGTTATGGTTAGGATTTAGGCTTAAGTTTGCTTTCAGTTTAGTGTTAGGGTTACGGTTATGTTTCCGTTAGGGTTAGGGTTAGGCTTATGATTAGGCTTAGTTAGGGTTAGGGTTAAGGTTAGTTTTAAGGTGAAGCTTAGGGTTATGGTTAGGGTTAGAGTTAGGGTTAGGTTTAGGGTTAGGATTAGGGTTAGGTTTGCGTTAGAGTTAGGGTTAGGTTTAGGGTTAGGGTTCGGGTTAGGTTTGCTTTAGGGTTAGGGTTAGCGTTAGGGTTAGGTTTAGGGTTAGGTTTGCGTTAGGGTTAGCGTTAGGGTTAGGGTTAGGGTTAAGGTTAGGGTTAGGGTTAGGTTTGCGTTAGGGTTAGGGTTAGGGTGAGGTTTAGGGTTAGGTTTGCGTTAGGGTTAGGGTTAGGGTTAGGGTTAGGGTTAGGGTTAGGGTTTGTGTTAGGGTTAGGTTAATGTTAGGGTTAGGGTTAGGGTTAGGGTTAGGGTTTAGGGTTTAGTTTTGGTTTAGGATTAGGTTTAGTGTTTTAGGTTTATGGTTAGTGTTAGGGTTAGGTTTAGTGTTAGGTTACTGTTAGGGTTAGGGTTAGGGTTAGGGTTAGGTTTATGGTTAGGGCTAAGGTTTAGGGTTATGGTTAGTGTTCGGATTAGGGTTAGCATTAGGGTTTTATGGTTAGGGTTAGGGTTAGGGTTACGTTTGCGTTAAGGTTAGTGTTAGGGTTAGGTTTAGGTTTAGGGTTAGGGATAGTGTTAGGGTCAGTTTTGCGTTACATTTAGGGTAGGTTTAGGGTTAGGGTTAGGTTTGCGTTAGGGTTAGGCTTCAGGTTAGATTTAGGGTTAGGGTTAGGGTTAGGTTTGCGTTAGGATTAGGGTTATGGTTAAGTTTAGGGTTAGGGTTAGGGTTAATTTTGCATTAGGGTTATGGTTAGTGTTAGGGTTAGTGTTAGGGTTTAGGGTAAGGGTTAGGGTTAGGGTTAGGGTTAGGGTTAGGGTTAGGATTTATGGTTAGTTTTGCTTTAGGTTTAGGGTTAGGATTAAGGTTAGTTTCAGGGTTATGTTTCCGTTAGGGTTAGGGTGAGGGTTAGGCTTATGTTTAGGTTTGTGTTAGGGTTACGGTTAAGATTAGTTTTAAGGTTGGGGTTATAGTTAGGGTTAAGGTTAGTTTTAGGGTTAGATTTGCGTTATGGTTAGGGTTAGGGTTTAGTGTTAAATTTAGGATTAGGTTTGCGTTAGGGTTAGGGTTAGGGTTTAGGGTTAAGTTTAGGTTTAGGGTTAGGTTTAGGGTTAGGGTTAGGTTTAGAGTTAGGGTTAGGATTAGTTTTAGGGTTAGGGTTAGGGTTAGGGTTAGGGTTAGGGTTTAGGGTTAAGGTTAGGGTTAGTGTTAGGGTTAGGGTTAGAGTTAGGGTTAGGGTTAGGGATAGGATTAGGGTTAGGGTTAGTGTTAGGGTTAGGGTTCGGGTTCGGGTTCGGGTTAGGGTTAGGGTTAGGGTTAGGGTTAGGTTTAGGGTTAGGGCTAAAGTATAGGGTTAGGGTTAGTGTTCGGATTAGGGTTAGCGTTAGGATTTTATGGTTAGGGTTAGCGTTAGTGTTCCGTTTGCGTTAAGGTTAGTGTTAGGGTTAACATTAGGTTTAGGGGATAGGGCTAGTGTTAGGGTTAGTTTTGCGTTACATTAAGGGTAGGTTTAGGGTTAGGGTTAAGTTTGCATTACGGTTAGGCTTAGGGTTAGGGTTAGGGTTAGGTTTGCGTTAGGATTAGGGTTAGGGTTATGTTTAGGGTTAGGGTAAAGGTTAGGATTAGGTTTGCGTTAGGTTATGGTTAGGGTTAGGGCTAGGGTTAGGGTTTAGGGTTAAGTTTAGGGTTAGGGTTAAGTTTAGGGTTAGGTTTAGGTTTAGGGTTATGTTTAGGGTTAGGTTTGCGTTAGGGTTATGGTTAGGGTTACGGTAATTGTTAGGGTTTAGGGTTAGGTTAAGTTTAGGGTTAGATTTAGGGTTAGGGTTATGTTTAGGGTTAGGTTTGCGTTAGAGTTATGGTTAGGATTAGGGTTAGTGTTAGGGTTTAGGTTAGGGTTACTGTTAGGTTAGCGTTATGGTTAGGGTTAGGGTTAGGATTTAGGGTTAGGTTTGCTTTAGGTTAGGGTTAGGGTTAGGGTTATGTTTCCGTTAGGGTTAGGGTTAGGGTTAGGCTTATGGTTAGGTTTGCGTTAGGGTTACGGTTAAAGTTAGTTTTAAGGTTAGGGTTAGGGTTAGGGTTAGGGTTAGGGTTAGGATTTAGGGTTAGGTTTGCTTTAAGTTTAGTTTTAGGGTTAGGGTTATGTTTCCGTTAGGGTTAGGGATATGGTTAGGCTTATGAATAGGTTTGCGTTAGGGTTACGTTAAGGTTAGTTTTAAGGTTAGGGTTAGGGTTAGGGTTAGGGTTAGAGTGAGGGTTATGGTAAGGGTTAAGTTTATGGTTAGGGTTAGGGTTAGGGTTAGGGTTAGGGTTAGGGTTAGGTTTACGGTTAGGTTTGCGATAGGGTTAGGTTTAGTGTTAGGGTTAGTGTTAGGGTTAAGTCTGCGTTAGGGTTCGGGTTAGGGTTAGGGTTAGGGTTATGGTTAGGTTTAGGGTTAGGGTTAGGGTTTGGGTTTAGGTTAGGTTTAGTTTAACGTTAGGGTTAGGGTTAGGGTTAGGGTTAGGTTTCCGTTAAGGTTAGTGATAGGGTTAAGGTTAGGGTTAGGTTTGCTTTAGGGTTAGGGTTAGGGTTTGGTTTAGGGTTAGGGTTAGGATTATGGGTAGGTTTGCGTTTGGGTTATGGTTAGGGTTAGGTTTATTGTTAGCGTTTAGGGTTAGGGTTAGGATTAGGTTAGCGTTAGGTTTAGGGTTAGGCTTAGGGTTAGGGTTAGGATTTAGGGTTAGGTTTGCTTTAGGTTTAGGGTTAGGGTTGGTGCTATGTTTCCGTTAGGGTTAGGGTTAGGGTTAGGTTTAGGGTTAGGTTTGCGTTAGGGTTAGGGTTAAGGTTAGTTTTAAGGTTAAGTTTAGGGTTAGGCTTAGAGTTAGGTTTAGTTTTGATTAGGGTTATTGTTAGGGTTAGGTTTAGGGTTAGGGTTAGGATTAGGTTTGCGTTAGGGTAGCGTTAGGGTTAGTTTTCGGGTTTGGTTTAGCGTTAGGGTTACGTTTGCGTTAGGGTTAGTGTTGGGGTTTAGGGTTAGGTTTAGGGTTAGGTTTGCGTTAGGGTTATGGTTAGGGTTAGGGTAAGTGTTAGGGTTTAGGGTTATGGTTACTTTTAGGTTAGCGTTAGGGTTAGGGTAAGGGTTAGGGTTAGGATTTAGGGTTAGGTTTGCTTTAGGTTTAGGGTTAGGGTGAGGGTTATGTTTCTGTTAGGGTTAGTGTTATGGTTATGCTTATGCTTAGGTTTGCGTTAGGGTTACGGTTAAGGTTAGTTTTAAGGTTAGGATTACGGTTAGGGTTAGAGTTAGGGTTAGATTTAGGGTTAGGGTTAGGGTTAGTTTTAGGTTTAGTGTTAGGGTTAGGTTTAGGGTTATGGTTAGGGTTAGAGTTAGGGTTAGGGTTAGTTTTACGGTTTGGGTTAGGGTTAGGGTTAGGGTTAGGTTTAGGGTTTGGGTTAGGGTTAGGTTTCCTTTTGGTTTAGGGTTAGGGTTAGTGTTATGTTTCTGTTAGGGTTAGGGTTAGGGTTAGGCTTAGGTTTATGGTTAGGTTTGCGTTAGGGTTAGGGTTAGGGTTAGGGTTAGGTTTAGGTTTGCGTTAGGGTTAGGCTTAGGGTTAGGGTTTAGGGTTAAATTTAGGTTTAGGGCTAGGTTTAGTGTTAGGGTTAGGTTTATGGTTAGGGTTAGGGTTAGGGTTAGTGTTAGTGCTAGGTTTAGCGATATGGTTAGGGTTAGACTTAGGGTTAGGGTTAGTTTTACGGTTAGGGTTATGGTTATGGTTAGGGTTAGGGTTAGGATTAGGGTTAGGGTTCGGGTTCGGGTTCGTGTTCGTGTTCGGGTTCGGGTTCGGTTCTGGGTTCGGGTTCGTGTTTGGGTTAGGGTTAGGGTTAGGGTTAGGGTTAGGGTTAGGGTTAGGGTTAGGTTTGTGTTAGGGTTAGTTTTAGGGTTAGGTTTAGGTTTAGGGTTAGGATTAGGGTTAGGTTTGCGTTAGGGTTATGGTTAGGTTAGGGTTAGTGTTACGGTTTAGGATTAGGGTTAGGGTTAGGGTTAGGGTTAGGGTTATGGTTAGGATTTAGGCTTAGGTTTGCTTTCAGTTTAGTGTTAGGATTACGGTTATGTTTCCGTTAGGGTTAGGGTTAGGCTTATGATTAGGCTTAGTTAGGGTTAGGGTTAAGGTTAGTTTTAAGGTGAAGCTTAGGGTTAGGGTTAGGGTTAGAGTTAGGTTTAGGTTTAGGGTTAGGGTTAGGGTTAGGATTAGGGTTAGGTTTGCGTTAGAGTTAGGGTTAGGTTTAGGGTTAGGGTTCGGGTTAGGTTTGCTTTAGGGTTAGGGTTAGCGTAAGGTTTAGGTTTAGGGTTTGGTTTGCGTTAGGGTTAGGGTTAGGGTTAGGGTTAGGTTTGCGTTAGGGTTAGGGTTAGGGTGAGGTTTAGGGTTAGGTTTGCATTAGGGTTAGGGTTAGGGTTAGGGTTAGGGTTACGGTTAGGGTTAGGGTTTGTGTTAGGGTTAGGTTAATGTTAGGGTTAGGGTTAGGGTTAGGGTTAGGGTTTAGGGTTTAGTTTTGGTTTAGGATTAGGTTTAGTGTTTTAGGTTTATGGTTATTGTTAGGGTTAGAGTTACTGTTAGGTTAGTGTTAGGGTCAGTGTTGGGGTTAGGGTTAGGGTTAGGGTTAGGTTTGCGTTAGGGTTATGGTTAGGGTTGGGGTTAGTGTTAGGGTAGGGTTAGGGTTACTGTTAGGTTAGCGTTAGGGTTATGGTTCGGGTTAGGATTAGAGTTAGGGTTAGGATTAGGGTTAGGTTTGCTTTAGGTTTAAGGTTAGGGTTAGTGTTATGTTTCCGTTAGGGTTAGGTTTACGGTTAGGTTAAGTTTAGGTTTGCGTTAGGGTTAGGGTTAAGGTTAGTTTTATAGTTAGGGTTAAGGTTAGGGTTAGGGTTAGGTTTAGGTTTGATTAGGGTTAGGGTTAGGGTTATGGTTAAGTTTAGGGTTCGGTTTGCATTAGGGTTAGGGTTAGGATTCGGGTTAGGGTTAGGTTTGCGTTAGGGTTAGGGTTAGAGTTAGGGTTAGGGTAAGGGTTTAGGGTTAGGGTTAGGGTAAGTGTTAGGGTTAGGTTAGGGTTAGGGTAGGTTAGGGTTAGGGTTAGGGTAGGGGTAGGGTTAGTGTTAGGGTAGGGTTAGGGTTAGGGTTAGGATTAGGGTTAGGATTTGAGTTGGGTTAGGTTTGGTGTAGGGTTAGTGATAGGGTTAGGGTTAGGGTTAGGGTTAGGTTTAGGGTTATGGTTAGTGTTCGGGTTTGGTTATGGTTAGGGTTAGGGTTGGGTTAGGGTTAAGGTTTTGGTTAGGTTTAGGGTTAGGGCTAAGGTTTAGGGTTAGGGTTAGTGTTCGGATTAAGGTTAGCGTTAGTGTTTTATGCTTAGGGTTAGGGATAGGGTTACGTTTGCGTTAAGGTTAGTGTTAGGGTTAGGATTAGGTATAGGGTTAGGATTAGTGTTAGGGTTGTGTTAGGGTTAGTTTTGCGTTACATTTAAGGTAGGGTTATTGTTAGGGTTAGGTTTGCGTTAAGGTTAGGCTTAGGGTTAGGTTTAGGGTTAGGGTTAGGGTTAGGGTTAGGGTTAGTGTTAGGGCTTATGGTTAGGGTTAGGGTTAGGGTTAGGGTTAGGTTTAGGGTTAGTGTTAGGGTTAGGTTTAGGGTTAGATTTTCGTTAGTGTTAGGGTTAGGGTTAGGGTTAGGGTTAGGGTTATGGTTAGGGTTATGTTTGCATTAGGGATAGGGTTAGTGTTCGGGTTATGTTACGGTTAGGTTTGTGTTAGGGTTAGGGTTAGGTTTAGGGTTAGGGTTAGGTTTGCGTTAGGGTTACGGTTAGGGTTAGGTATGCGTTAGGGTTAGGGTTAAGGTTAGGGTTAGGGTTACGTTTGCGTTAGGGTTAGGGTTAGGGTTAGAGTTACGTTTGCGTTAGGGTTACGGTTAGGTTTAGGGTTAGGTTTGTGTTAAGGTTAAGGTTAGGGTTATGGTTAGGGTTAGGTTTGCGTTAGGGTTAGGGTTAGGGTTAGGGTTAGGTTTAGGTTTAGCTACACGTTACGGTTAGGGTTAAGGTTACGGTTAGGGTTAGTTTTGCGTTAGTGTTAGGGTTAGGATTATGGTTATGTTTAGGTTGTTTATGGTTAGGGTTAGGGGTAGGGTTAGGTTTAGAGTTAGGTTTGTGTTAGGGTTAGTGTTAGTGTTAGGGTTAAGGTTAGGGTTATGTTTGCGTTAGGGTTAGGGTTAGGTTTAGCGTTAAGGTTAGGGTAAGAGTTAGGCTTAGGTCAGGGTTAGGGTTATCGTTTGTGTTAGGTTAGGGTTAGGTTTAGGGTTAGTATTAGGGTAGGGTTAGTGTTAGGGTTAGGGTTAGGTTTAGGTTAGGGTGAGGGTTAAGGTTAGGTTTCGGTTTAGGGTTAGGTTTAGGGTTAGTTTGAGGTAGGGTTAGATTAGTGTTAGGCATAGGGTTAGGTTTGCGTTAGGGTTAGGTTTAGGGATAGGATTAGGTTTGCGTTAGGGTTAGGGTAAGCGTTAGGTTTAGGTTTGTGTTAGGGTTAGGGTTAGGGTTAGGGTTAGGGTTAGGTTTGCGTTAGGGTTACGGTTAGGGTTAGGTATGCGTTAGGGTTAGGGTTAGGGTTAGGGTTAGGGTTAGGGTTAGGGTTAGGGTTACGTTTGCGTTAGGGTTAGGGTTAGGGTTAGGGTTACGTTTGCGTTAGGGTTACGGTTAGGTTTAGGGTTAGGTTTGTGTTAAGGTTAGGGTTAGTGTTATGGTTAGGGTTAGGTTTGCGTTAGGGTTAGGGTTAGGGTTAGGGTTAGGTTTAGGTTTAGCTACACGTTAGGGTTAGTGTTAGGGTTAGGTTTAGGGTTAGTTTTGCGTTAGTGTTAGGGTTAGGATTAGGGTTAGGTTTAGGTTTCTTTAGGGTTAGGGTTAGGGGTAGGGTTAGGTTTAGAGTTAGGTTTGTGTTAGGGTTAGTGTTAGTGTTAGGGTTAAGGTTAGGGTTATGTTTGCGTTAGGGTTAGGGTTAGGGTTATGTTTAGGGTTAGTGTTAGGGTAAGAATTAAGCTTAGGTCAGGGTTAGGGTTATGGTTAGTGTTACGTTAGGGTTAGTTTTAGGGTTAGTATTAGGGTAGGGTTAGGGTTAGGGTTAGGTTTAGGTTAGTGTGAGGGTAAAGTTTAGGTTTCGGTTTAGGGTTAGGTTTAGGGTTAGGGTTAGGGCTAGGGTTTAGGGTTAGGGTTAGGGTTAGGTTTAGGGTTAGGTTAGGCTTAGGTTTGCGTTAGGGTTAGGGTTAGGGTTAGGGTTAGTGTTATGGTTAGGGTCAGGGTAGGGTTAGGTTTAGGGTTAGGGTTATGGTTATGGTTAGGGTTAGGGTTAGTTTTGCGTTAGTGTTAGGGTTAGGATTATGGTTAGGTTTAGGTTTGTTTAGGGTTAGGGTTAGGGGTAGGGTTAGGTTTAGAGTTAGGTTTGTGTTAGGGTTAGTGTTAGTGTTAGGGTTAAGGTTAGGGTTATGTTTGCGTTAGGGTTAGGGTTAGGGTTAGGTTCAGGCTTAGGGTTAGGGTAAGAGTTAGGCTTAGTTCAGGGTTAGGGTTATCGTTAGTATTAGGTTAGGGTTAGGTTTATGGTTAGTATTAGGGTAGGGTTAGTGTTAGGGTTAGGGTTAGGTTTAGGTAAGGGTGAGGGTTAAGGTTAGGTTTCGGTTTAAGGTTAGGTTTAGGTTTAGTTTGAGGTAGGGTTAGATTAGGGTTAGGGATAGGGTTAGGTTTGCGTTAGGGTTAGGGTTAGGGATAGGATTAGTTTTGCGTTAGGGTTAGGGTTAGTGTTAGGTTTAGGTTTGTGTTAGGGTTAGGTTTAGGGTTAGGGTTAGGTTTGCGTTAGGGTTAGGGTTATGGTTAGGGTTAGGTATGCGTTAGGGTTAGGGTTAGGGTTAGGGTTAGGGTTAGGGTTAGGTTTGTGTTAGGGTTAGGGTTAGGTTTAGTGTTAGGTTTGTGTTAAGGTTAGGGTTAGGGTTATGGTTAGGGTTAGGTTTGCGTTAGGGTTAGGGTTAGGGTTAGGGTTAGGTTTAGGTTTAGCTTTACTTTAGGGTTAGTGTTAGGGTTAGGGTTAGGGTTAGTTTTGCGTTAGTTTTATGGTTAGGATTAGGGTTAGGTTTAGGTTTGTTTAGGGTTAGGGTTAGGGGTAGGGTTAGGTTTAGAGTAAGGTTTGTGTTAGGGTTAGTGTTAGTGTTAGGGTTAACGTTTGGTTTTTGTTTGCGTTAGGGTTAGGGTTAGGGTTAGGTTTAGGTTTAGTGTTAGGGTAAGAATTAGGCTTAGGTCAGGGTTAGGGTTATGGTTAGTGTTATGGTAATGTTAGGTTTAGGGTTAGTATTAGGGTAGGGTTAGGGTTAGGTTTAGGTTATGGTTATGGTTAGGGTTAGGGTTAGGGCTAGGGTTTAGGGTTAGGGTTAGGTTTATGTTTAGTGTTCGGTTAGGCTTAGGTTTGTGTTAGAGTTAGGGTTAGGGTTAGGGTTAGTGTTAGGGTTAGGGTCAGGGTAGGGTTAGGTTTAGGGTTAGGGTTAGGGTTAGGTTAGGGTTAAGGTTAGGTTTCGGGTTAGGGTTAGGTATAGGATTAGTTTGAGGTAAGGTTAGGGTTAGGGTTAGGGTTAGGTTAGGGTTAAGGTTAGGTATCGGGTTAGGGTTAGGGATAAGATTATGTTGAGGTAAGGTTAGGGTTAGGGTTAGGGTTAGGTTTAGGGTTAGGGTTAGTGTAAGAGTTAGGCTTACTTCAGGGTTAGGGTTATGGTTAGTGTTAGGTTAGGGTTAGGTTTACGGTTTAGGGTTAGGGTTAGGTTTAGGGTTAGGTTAGGTTAGGGTTAGGTTTAGGGTTTAGATTTAGGGTTATGGTTAGGGTTAGGGTTAGTATTAGGGTAGGGTTAGGGTTAGGTTAGGGTTAGGTTTGGGTGAGGGTTAAGGTTAGGTTTCAGTTTAGGGTTAGGTTTTGGGGTTAGTTTGAGGTAGGGTTAGGGTTAGGGTTAGGGTTATGCTTATGTCTATGGTTTAGGGTTAGAGTTAGGGTTAGGGTTAGGGTTAGAGTTAGGTTTGCGTTAGGGTTAGGGTTACGGTTAGGGTTAGGGTTAGGGTTACGTTTGTGTTAGGGTTAGTGTTAGGATTAGGGTTAGTTTTGCGTTTGGGTTTGGGTTAGGGTTAGGTTAGGGTTAGGTTTGGAGTTTAGGGTTAGGGTTAGGTTTTGGGATAGGTTAGGGTAGGGTTAGGGTTAGGGTTAGGGTTTAGGGTTAGGGTGAGGTTTAGTGTTAGGGTTAGGGGTAGGATTAAGGTTAGGGTTAGGGTTAGGGTGAGGGTTAGGTTAGGGTTAGGGTTAAGGTTACGTTTCGGGTTAGGGTTAGGGTTTGGATTAGGGTTAGGTTTAGGTTAGCTTTAGGGTTAGTGTTAGGGTTAAGTTTAGGGTTAGGGTTTAGGGTTAAAGTTAGGTTTAGGGTTAGTGTTAGGGTTACGGTTTAGGGTTAGGGTTAGTGTTAGCTTGCGTTAGGGTTAGGGTTAAGGTTAGTGTTGGGTTAGGTTTAGGGTTAGGTTTACGTTAGGGTTAGTGTTAGGGTTATGTTTAAGGTTAAGTTTAGGGTTAGGGCTGGGTTAGGGTTTTCGTTAGGGTTAGGGTTAGGGTTTAGTGTTAGGGTTAGGGTTAGGTTAGCGTTAGTGTTAGGGATAGGGTTAGGGTTAGGGTTAGATTTGCGTTAGGTTTAGGGTTAGGGTTAGGGTTAGTGTTAGGTTGCATTATGGTTAGTGTTAGGTTTAGGTTTAGAGTTATGTTTGCGTTATGGTTAGGGTTAAGGTTAATTTTAAGGTTAGGGTGTGTTAGGGTTTGGGTTAGGGCTAGGGTTTAAGCTTAAGGTTAGGGTTAGGTTTAGGTTTAGGGTTAGGGTTAGGGTTAGGGTTAGTGATAGGTTTGCGTGAAGGTTAGGGTTAAGTTTAGTGTTAAGGTTAGGGTTAGGTTTAGGTTTAGGGTTAGGGTTAGGTTTGCGTTAGGGTGACGGTTATGGTTAGGGTTCGGATTAGGGATAGGGCAAGTGTTTGTGGTTACGGTTAGGGTTAGGGTTAGGATTAGCATTAGGTTTTTATGGTTAGTGTTAACTTTAGGGTTAGGTTTGCATTAAGGTTTGGTTTAGGGTTAGGGTTTGGTTTAGTGTTAGGCATAGTGTTAGGGTTAGAGTTAGGATTGCGTTAGGTTTAGGGTTAGAGTTAGGGTTAGTTTTGCGTTAGGTTTAGGGTTAGGGTTAGGGTTAGGGTTAGGGTTAGGTTTATGTTTGCGTTAGGGTTAGGGTTAGGATTAAGTTTAGGATTAGGGTTAGTGTTAAGGTTAGGGTTAGGTTTGTGTTAGGGTTAGGGTTAGGGTTATGGTTAGTGTTAGGTTTGCGTTAGGGTTAGGGTTAGGGTTAGGTTTAGGGTTAGGTTTAGGGTTAGTTATGCGTTAGGGTTAGGGTTAGGGTTCGGGTTAGGGTTAGGTTTGCGTTAGGTTTAGGGTTAGGGTTAGGATTAGGTTTAGGGTTAGGTTTGCGTTAGGATTAGGGTTAGGGTTAGGTTAGGGTTAGGGTTAGAGATAGTGTTAGGTTTGGGTTAGGTTTAGGGTTTAGGGTTAGGGTTAGGTTTAGGGTTAAGTTAGGGTAGGGTTAGGATAGGGTTTAGGGTTGAGGTTAGGGTTAGGGTTAAGGTTAGGATTAGGGTAGGGTTAGGGTTAGGGTTATGGTTATGGTTAGGTTAGGGGTAGGGTTTAGGTTAGGTTTCGGGATAGGTTTAGGGTTAGTGTTACGTTGAGTTAGGGTTAGCGTTAGGGTTAAAGTTAGGGCTAGGGTTTAGGATTAGGGTTAGGGTTAGTGTTATGGTTAGGTTTAGGTTTGCGTAAGGGTGAGGGTTAGAGTTAGGGTTAGGGTTAGAGTTAGGTTTAAGTTTGCGTTAGGGTTAGGGTTATGTTTAGGGTTAGGGTTAGGTTTGCATTAGGCTTAGGGTTAGGGTTAGGGTTAGGTTTAGGGTAAGGGTTGCGTTAGGGTTAGGGTTAGGGTTAGAATTAATGTTAGGGTTAGGATAAGGTTTGCGTGAGGCTTAGTGTTAGGGATAGGTTTAGGGTTAGGGTTAGGTAAGAGTTAGGCTTAGGTTAGGGTTAGGGTTTGGGTTAGTGTTTGGTTAGCGTAGGGTTTAGGATTTAGAGTTCTGGTTAGGTTTAGGGTTAGGTTAGGGTAGGGTTAGGTTTAGGTTTAGGGTTAGGCTTAGGGTTAGGTTTGCGTTAGGGTTAGGGTTAGGGTTAGGGTTAGGGTAGGGTTAGGGTTAGGGTTAGGGTTAGGGTTAGGGTTAAGTT
>NC_142501.1:95361287-95376287 GCF_057876585.1 Rhinolophus sinicus
CGTTAGGGTTTTATGGTTAGTGTTAAGTTTAGGGTTAGGTTTGCGTTAAGGTTAATGTTAGGGTTAGGGTAAGGTTTAGGGTTAGGTTTAGGGTTAGGTTTGGGGTTAGGTTTGCGTTAGTTTTAGGGTTAGGTTTAGCGTTAGGATTAGGGTTAGGTGTGCGTTAGGGTTAGCGTTAGGGTTATTGTAGGGTTATGGTTAGGTTTGCGTTACCGTTGGGGTTAGGATTAAGTTTAGGTTTAGTGTTAGGGTTAGGATTAGGGTTAGCTTTTCGTTAGGGTTAGGTTTAGGGTTAGGTTTAAGTTTAGGGTTCGGGTTAGGGTTAGGGTTAGTGTTAGGGTTAGGTTTGAGTTAGGGTTAAGGTTAGGGTTATGGTTAGGGTTAGGGTTAGGATTAGGGTTAGGAATAAGTTCAGGGTTAGGGTCAGGGTTAGGGTTAGGTTTGTGTTAGGGTTAGGGTTAGGGTTAGGTTTGCGTTAGGGTTAGGGTTAGGGTTAGGTATGCGTTAGGGTTACGGTTAGGGTTAGTGTTAGGGTTAGGTTTGCGTAAGGGTTATGGTTAGGGTTAGTGTTAATTTTGCGTTAGGGTTAGGGTTAGGGTTAGTGTTAGGGTTAGGGTTAGGTTTGTGTTAGGGTTACGGTTAGGGTTAGGGTTAGCGTTAGGTTTGTGTTAGGGTTAGGTTTAAGGTTAGGGTTGAGGTTAGGGTTAGGGTTTGGTTTGCGTTACGGTTAGGGTTACGGTTAAGGTTAGGTTTAGGGTTAGGTTTGTGTTAGGGTTAGGGTTAGGGTTATGGTTAGGGTTGTGGTTAGGGTTAGGGTTAGGGTTAGGGTTAGGGTTAGAGTTAGGGTTACGGTTAGCTTTTCTTTAGGATTAGGTTTAGGTTTAGGTTTAAGTTTAGGGTTAGGGTTAGGGTTAGGGTTTAGGGTTAAGGTTAGAGTTAGAGTTAGGGTTAGGTTAAGGTTTGCGTTAGGGTTAGGGTTAAGGTTGGTTTTAAGGTTAGGGTTAGCTTTTCGGTTAGGGTTAGGGTTAGGTTTGCGTTAGGGTTACGGTTAGGTTTAGGGTTATGTTTAGGGTTAGGTTTAGGTTTGCGTTAGGGTTAGGGTTAGCGTTACGGTTAGGGTTAGGGTTAGGGTTATGGTTAGGTTTGCGTTACGGTTAGGGTTACAGTTAGGGTTAGTGTTAGGGATAGGGCTAGGGTTTAGGGTTAGGATTAGGGTTAAGGTTAGTTTTAGCGTTAGGATTTTATTGTTAGCGTTAAGTTTAGGGTTAGGTTTGCGTTAAGGTTAGTGTTAGGGTTAGGGTTAGGTTTAGGGTTAGATTTGGGTTAGGTTTGGGGTTAGGTTTGCGTTAGGTTTAGGGTTAGGGTTAGGGTTAGGATTAGTGCAGCGGGCCAGCCACCACGAGTCGAACGGTTCCTGACAAGGGGAGTGGGAATGAAAAAAGGCACTCACACTTTGATGATGGCGATCGCGGACCCCAGTGTTCCTGGAGACGCTGAGTTTATTTTGTCCCCAGAATTTATACCTTCTGTGGACGTGCAGTTTAGCAAGTACAAAAATGCATTATCTAGTTAACAGTGAATCTTTAACTTTAACACAGGAGACACAAAATTTACTGAAACTCCCAAATGTAATTACCCTATCAATAGCCCTGATAGGCATCAGCCTTCTGTTCTGGGAACTGGCCACTCCCACCACATTCCTGAGCAGCATGCAAGCTCTCTCCAGATGCAGACCGAGACAATTGCCTCAGTGGGAGGAAATAGGTTAAGTATAAACTGAGCCATTAAGGCTTTAAAGTTAACTGCAACCATGGCTCCCCACATCTCCCCCTTTTTTATTTTATATTTTTGAGATCGTGTCTGGCTTAGGTGGTCAGTACAGACATTTTCACTTACCCGTCATTGGATATCAATCATCAAAGCGATCGACTCCTGTCTTAGGTTGTAAAAACGCTTACTGATCATTACCCGTCATTGGCTACCGATCTCCTTTGAGGAAAGCCAGAGACAGCAGAGGCTTTTCCCAGGCAGGGGGAAGGGGAGGCAAGGCCTCTTTTTTGAATCTTTTAAGGCAGCTCATTGGGGGTCCCCACTCGTTTTCGCCTGGCTTAGGTTGTATCTCCCTTGAGATATCTTACCCGTCTTTGGCTGCAAACCATCTTTTGGGGACCAGACAGAGAGACATGAGGTGTAAAACATAAAGATAAGCAAAGTTCCTAAAAAGCCAGTCTTACAGGCTCTTCTTTCCTTAAGGAAAGACTTGGGGGGAACAGTCGGCTAGGCTGTTGTGTGACTACATCTCCCCCTTTTTTATTTTTTTGAAGCATGAGAAACACAGAACATGTAGTTATTTTATTTACAGCCTGTCAGAGGGCTATTTGTCCACATCTGAGGACTATGTAAAACAAACAGAACAATAAACAGAATAGCAATATCCCCAGCAAACCCTCTACCCAAAGTCTTTATCCATTTAACAGGGTCTGAAGTGGAAAGTTCTTCTGCAGCTGTGGAAAGTGAGAGCTTTTTCACACCCTAGGGGCGTGGATGGGTATCTATAGATGTCTTCTCTTCTGTGGGCTGTCGCTCATGGTATGGTTTAACACCGACCAGGAATTTGTAAAGGTGTTTCTTCAGGACCTGGAGAAATACAAGCAAAGCCTCTTCCCCGTGTTATCTTGCGGAGAGAAGTAGGATTAGCTTTCCCACGTAATATTTTAAACAAAGGTTGTAATTTACCAGTTGTCAACTGCAACTGAGGTTTAATCCAATTAATGTCTCCCAGTAGCTTTTGGAAATAATTTAATGTTTTTAAACAATCTCGCCGGATTTGTATTTTTTGAGGCACAATGGCTTGAGGCATTAAACAATATCCCAGATAAGAGTAAGGAGGCACTTGTTGAATTTTTTCTGGGGCTAGAACTAGCCCATAATTGTGGAGCCTTTTTTGTAAATGAGCAAAAGCAGCAAGCAACTTTGGTTTACAAGAGTGGGCAAGAAGTATGTCATCCATGTAGTGGATGATGTAAATATCTGAAAATGACCTTTGGGTAGGTTTTATTGCAGCTGATACAAATTTTTGACATCATGTAGGGCTACTAGCCATACCCTGAGGTAGCACTAGCCAATGATATCTCTTAAAAGGTTTTTGTAAATTAACAGAAGGAACACTGAAAGCAAATCTAGGGCAGTCATCAGGATTTAAAGGTATAGTATAAAAACAATCTTTTTAAGTCCCAAACAATTTTATATGTGTTTTTTGGTATGGCTGTAGGACAGGGCAAGCCTGGCTGTAAGGCTCCCATTAATTTTATGGTTTTATTAACTTTTTGTAAATCTTATCATAATCTCTATCTACCAGATTTTTTCTTAATAACAAAAATGGGAGAATTTCAGTGGAATTAGAGGAAGCAATGTGTCCCTTTTAAAGTTGCTCCTGTACTAGCAGCTTGTAAAATCTTTTGTAGGGGGGACCTTTGATCTTTTACACCTGATAATTGCCTGATTGTCACAGGTGCTAAAACAGGAGCCTCAGGCTGTGGATCCAGCCCTGCAACTACACTTGGAGGAGAATTTAGTTGTAATCTAGGCTTTTATTTTGATTGAGATTTTAATAAAGACCCAGTCTGCCGAGCCTTTTAAAGATAGGATATATTCCAAAATGCTCTGTGGACTCCCCTTGCTTGTGAGCTTCTTTACAAGCCATTTGAAGAGGGGATCGTACAACAGAGTCCGATCCTGGCTTAACATAACCTGGCAAAGGCTCAGCAGGCATTTCCCAAACCGAAGACTGCAGCGGAGGTCCCCACCTACGGGGCTCCTCAGGAGGTGGTGCAGAGAGATTAACTGTGGGGGGATCTTTACCCCGAGGATTCCATTGATCTCTAAAAGGAATCTGGGGACTCCGAGGACAATTTCCTCCGTCCACAGCAACTTTAAGCTCAATCAGCTGTCCCTGAATCTTTTTTAGCTGATCTGCAAAAGAAAGTGCAGTGCCTGCAGGCTGCTCGTCTCCTTGAGCCATAGCCACTAAAGGAGGGTTTTTGTCCCTATCATATTTGGCTGCTTTATCTTCTAATTTTTCCTGATCCTGAGGGTCTAAATCTTCCCGGTGCTCGACCGGAGCTTCCTGACAAACAGGCTCTTTGTTAACTTTAAGAACTCCCTCTAACAACTTTGCGCCCCCTCCCTCCTTCTCTCTCTCTGTCGGAGAAGCAGCAGATGGGAGGATTTTCTCATTCTCAACTTGTTTCACTTTCTCTAGCTTGCAGCCCTTACGTTTAAGTCCATGGGCAGCATAATAATCTTGTAACTGTTTTTTTACCTTTCTTTTGCAATTTTTATAAAACTTGTCTAACTGTTCTCTGCTCACCCGACTGCCACGGATGGTAAGCAACTTTTTAAGTCCTCTAACATACAGGTCCTTGCTGCTGGCGTGACCCATCCTTTTTCCCTAACTCGGCCCTTCTTTCAAACAAAGAAAAACACTCAGGTGTCCGTCTGGCCGTGTCCCTTGCGGGGCCAAATCCGTCTTAGCTAGAGGCGCGCCGGTATAATACCCCGGCCTGGTGGGTTGTAAAGCCCAGTCGCCGTTATGCCATATGACAGAACCGGAACCGCAGGTTAGGACCCAATCAAGCTCCGTAACACGAAGTCGTGGAGCTATCACTCACTCACACACTCATTCGACCGAGGGGACAGTGCCTTGCTCACCGTGCATCCACTGATTAGCTCCAATGAGCTGGGCCCTTGCCACACGGTGTTCCTCACTATTACCCCTATATTCAGTCCCTGTTCGGGCGCCACTTGCAGCGGGCCAGCCGCCACGAGTCGAACGGTTCCTGACAAGGGGAGTGGGAATGAAAAAAGGCACTCACACTTTGATGATGGCGATCGCGGACCCCAGTGTTCCTGGAGACGCTGAGTTTATTTTGTCCCCAGAATTTATACCTTCTGTGGACGTGCAGTTTAGCAAGTACAAAAATGCATTATCTAGTTAACAGTGAATCTTTAACTTTAACACAGGAGACACAAAATTTATGAAACTCCCAAATGTAATTACCCTATCAATAGCCCTGATAGGCATCAGCCTTCTGTTCTGGGAACTGGCCACTCCCACCACATTCCTGAGCAGCATGCAAGCTCTCTCCAGATGCAGACCGAGACAATTGCCTCAGTGGGAGGAAATAGGTTAAGTATAAACTGAGCCATTAAGGCTTTAAAGTTAACTGCAACCATGGCTCCCCACAGATTAGTGTTAGGTGTCCGTTAGGGTTAGCGTTGGGGTTATTGTAGGGTTATGGTTAAGTTTGCGTTACCGTTGGGGTTAGGATTAGGTTTAGGTTTAGTGTTAGGGTTAGGGTTTGGGTTAGCTTTTCCTTAGGGTTAGGTTTAAGGTTAGGTTTAAGTTTAGAGTTCGGGTTAGGGTTAGGGTTAGGGTTAGTGTTAGGTTTAGGTTTGAGTTAGGGTTAAGGTTTGGGTTATGGTTAGGGTTAGGGTTAGGATTAGGGTTAGGATTAAGTTCAGGGTTAGGGTTAGGGTTAGGGTTAGGTTTGTGTTAGGGTTAGGGTTAGAGTTATGTTTGCGTTAGGGTTAGGGTTAGGGATAGGTATGCGTTAGGGTTAGGGTTAGGGTTAGTGTTAGGGTTAGGTTTGCGTAAGGTTAGGGTTAGGGTTAGTGTTAAGTTTGCGTGAGGGTTAGGGTTAGGGTTAGGGTTAGGGTTAGGTTTGTGTTAGGGTTAGGTTTAGGGATATGGTAGGGTGAGGGTTAGGGTTAGGTTTAGGGTTAGTGTTAGGTCTGGGGTTTAGTGTAGGGTTAGGCTTAGGGTTAGGGTTAGGGTTAGGGTTTGGTTTGAGTTAGGGTTAGGGTTAGCGTTACGGTTAGGGTTAGGTTTGTGTTAGGGTTACGGTTAGGGTTATGGTTAGCGTTAGGTTTGTGTTAGGGTTAGTTTTAAGGTTAGGGTTAAGGTTAGGGTTAGGGTTTGGTTTGCCTTAGGGTTAGGGTTACGGTTAGGGTTAGGTTCAGGGTTAGGTTTGTGTTAGGGTTAGTGTTACGGTTAGGGTTAGGGTTAGGGTTAGGGTTAGGGTTAGGGTTAGGGTTAGGGTTAGCTTTTCGTTAGGGTTAGGTTTAGGGTTAGGTTTAAGTTTAGGGTTAGGGTTAGGGTTAGAATTACGGTTAGGTTTGCGTTAAGATTAAGTTTAGGGTTAGTGTTAGGGTTAGGGTTAGGGTTAGGGTTAGGGTTAGGGTTAAGGTTAGTTTTAAGGTTAGGGTTAGCCTTTCGGTTCGGGTTAGGGTTAGGTTTGCGTTAGGGTTACGGTTAGGGTTAGGGTTAGGGTTAGGGTTTGGTTTAGGGTTAGGTTTAGGGTTAGGTTTGGGGTTAGGTTTGCGTTAGGTTTAGGGTTAGGGTTAGGGTTAGGGTTAGGTGTGCGTTAGGGTTAGCGTTAGGGTTATTGTAGGATTATGGTTACGTTTGCGTTACGGTTGCGGTTAGGATTAGGTTTAGGTTTAGTGTTAGGGTTAGGGTTAGCTTTTCTTTAGGGTTAGGTTTAGGGTTAGGTTTAAGTTTAGGGTTAGTGTTAGCGTTAGAATTACGGTTAGGTTTGCGTTAAGATTAGTGTCAGGGATAGAGTTAGGGTTAGGGTTAGGGTTAAGGTTTAGGGTTAAGGTTAGAGTTAGAGTTAGGGTCAGGGTTAGGTTTGCGTTAGGGTTAGGGTTAAGGTTAATTTTAAGGTAAGGGTTAGCATTAGGGCTGGGTTAGGGGTAGGTTTGCCTTAGGGATAGGGTTAGGGTTAGGGTTAGGGTTAGGGTTAGTGTTAGGTTTTGGATTAGGGATAGGTTAGCGTTAGGGTCAGGGTTAAGTTTAGTTTTAAGGTTAAAGTTAGGTTTATGGTTACGGTTAGGGTTAGTTTTGCGTTAGGGTTAGAGTTAGGGTTAGGGTTAGCGTTAGGTTTAGCTATGCGTTAGGGTTAGGTTTAGGGTTAGGGTTAAGGTAAGGTTTGCTTTAGCGTTAGGGTAAGGGTTAGGGTTAGGGTGAGGGTTAGGGTTAGGTTTGCGTTAGGCTTAGAGTTAGTGTTACGGTTAAGTTTAGGGTGAGGTTTGCGTTGGGGTTAGGGTTAGGTTAGGGTTAGGGTTTGGATTAGGTTTGCGTTAGGCTTAGGTTTAGGGTTAGGTTTAGGGTTAGGTTAGGGTTAGGGTTAAGGTTATGTTTCGGGTTAGGGTTAGGTTTAGGGTTAGGGTTAGAGTTACGGTTAGGGTTAGGTTTGCGTTAGGGTTAGGGTTAGGGTTAGGGTTAGGGTTAGGGTTAGGTTTAGGTTTGCGTTACGGTTAGGGATAGGGTTAGGGTTAGGTTTAGGTTTGCGTTATGATTATGGTTAGGGTTAGGGTTAGGTTTGCCTTAGGGTTACTGTTAGGGTTAGGTTACGGTTAGGTTTAGGGGTTAGGGTTAGGGTTAGGGTTAGGGTTAGGGATAGGTTAGAGTAGGGTTATCGTTAGGGTTATGGGTTAGAGTTAGGGTTAGGGTTAGGTTTGCCTTAGGGTTAGGTTATGGTTTGGGTTAGGGTTAGGGATAGGTTAGGGTACGGTTAGGGTTAGGGTTAGGTTTTAGGGTTAGGGTTACGTTTAGGGTTAGCTTTAGGGGTAGGATTACGGTTAGGGTTAGGTTTAGATTTAGGGTTTGGTTAGGGTTCATGTTAAGGTTAGGTTTCGGGTTAGGGTTAGGGTTTGGGTTAGGGTTAGGTTTAGGTTAGCGTTAGGGTTACGGTTTGGGTTAGGGTTAGGGTTAGGGTTTAGGGTTAAGGTTAGGTTTAGTTTAGGGTTAGGGTTATGGTTAGGGTTAGGGTTGAGGTTAGCTTGCGTTAGGTTTAGGGTTAGGGTTAGGGTTGGGTTAGTGTTAGGGTTAGGTTTGCATTAGGTTTAGGGTTAGAGTTAGGTTTAGGGTTAGGTTTAGGGTTATGGTTAGGGTTAGGTTTAGGGTTAGGTTTGTGTTAGGGTTTTCGTTAGGGTTAGGGTTAGGGTAGGGGTTAGTGTTAGGGTTAGGGTTAGGTTAGCGCTAGGTTAGGGTTAGGGTTAGGGTTAGGGTTAGGTTTGAGTTAGGGTTAGGGTTTGGGTTAGGGTTAGGGTTAGGGTTAAGTTTAGCGTTAGGTTTCCGTTAAGGTTAGGGTTAGGGTTAAGGTTAGGTTTAGGGTTAGGGTTAGGGTTACGTTAGGGTTAGGGTTAAGGTTAGGTTTCGGGTTAGGGTTAGGTTTAGGGTTAGGTTGAGGTATGGTTAGGGTTAGGGTTAGTGTTACGCTTAGGCTAGGGTTTAGGTTTATGGTTAGGGTTAGGGTTAGGGTTAGGGTAGGTTTGCGTTAGGGTTAGGGTTAGGGTTAGTGTTAGGGTTAGGTTTAGGTTTGCGTTAGGGTTAAGGTTAGGGTTAGGGTTAGTTTGCGTTAGGGTTAGGGTTATGGTTAGGATTAGGGTTAGGGTTAGGGTTAGGTTTAGGTTTGCGTTATGGTTATGGTTAGGGTTAGGGTTAGGTTTGCCTTAGGGTTATGGTTAGGGTTAGGTTAGGGTTAGGTTTAGGGTTTAGGGTTAGGGTTAGGGTTAGGGTTATGTTTAGGTTTGCGTTATGGTTATGGTTAGCTTTATGGTTAGGTTTGCCTTAGGGTTAGGGTTAGGTTTCGGTTATGGTTTGGGTTAGGGTTAGGGATAGGTTAAGGTAGGGTTAGTGTTAGGGTTAGGTTTTAGGATTTGGGTTACGTTTAGGTTTAGCTTTAAGGGTTAGGGTTAGGGTTAGGGTTAGGTTTAGGGTTAGGGTTAGGGTTAGGGTTATGTTTAGGGTTTGGGTTAGGGTTAGGTTTAGGTAAGCGTTAGGGTTAGGGTTAGGGTTAGGGTCAGGGTTAGGGTTTAGGGTTAAGGTTAGGTTTAGGTTAGGGTTAGGGTTATGGTTAGGGTTAGGGTTGAGGTTAGCTTGCGTTAGGTTTAGGGTTAGGTTTAGGGTTATGGTTAGGGTTAGGTTTACGGTTAGGTTTGTGTTAGGGTTATCGTTAGGGTTAGGGTTAGGGTAGGGTTTAGTGTTAGTGTTAGGGTTAGGTTAGTGTTACTGTTAGGGTTAGGGTTAGGGTTAGGGTTAGGGTTAGGGTTAGGTTTGCGTTAGGGTTAGTGTTAGGGTTAGGTTTATGGTTCCGGTTAGGGTTAGGGTTAGTGTTAGTGTTAGGGTTAGGTTTGCGTTATGGTTAGGGTTAGGGTTATGGTTAAGGTTAGGGTTAGGTTTAGGGTTAGGGTAGTGTTAGGGTTTGGTTTGCGTTAGGGTTACGGTTAAGGTTAGTTTTAAGGTTAGGGTTAGCTTTAGGGTTAGGGTTATGGTTAGGTTTGCGTTAGCGTTACGGTTAGGGTTAGGGTTAGGGTTAGAGTTAGGGTTAGGTTTGCATTTCGGTTAGGATCATGGTTAGGGTTAGTGTTAGGGATAAGGCTAGGGTTTAGGGTTAGTGTTAGAGTTAGGTTTAGTTTTAGCGTTAGGGTTTTATGGTTAGCGTTAAGTTTAGGGTTAGGTTTGCATTAAGGTTAGGGTTAGTGTTAGGGTTAAGTTTAGGGTTAGGGTTAGGGTTAGGTTTGGGTTTAGGTTTCCGTTAGGTTTAGGGTTAGGGTTAGGGTTAGGGTTAGGTTTAGGTGGGCGTTAGGGTTAGGGTTAGGGTTATTGTTAGGGTTAGGTTTAGGTTTGCGTCAGGTTTAGGGTTAGGATTAGGTTTAGGTTAGTGTTAGTGTTAGGGTTTTGTTTGTGTTAGGGTTAGGTTTAGGGTTAGGGTTAGGGTTAGGTTTGCGTTAGGGTTAGGGTAAGGGTTAGGGTTAGGTATGCTTTAGGGTTCGGGTTTGGGTTACGGTTAGGGTTAGGTTTGCGTTAGGATTAGGGTTAGGGTTGGGTTATGTTAGGGTTCGGGTAAAGGTAAGGTTTCGGGTTAGGGTTAGGGTTACGGATAGGGTTAGGTTTCGGTTCAGCTTGTGTTATGGTTAGGGTTAAGGTTCGGGCTAGGGTTAGGGTTTATTGTTAGGGTTAGGATTAGGTTAGCGTTAGGGTTTGGGTTAGGGTTAGGTTATAGGGTTAGATATTCGTTAGGTTTAGGGTTAGGGTTAGGGTTAATTTTATGTTTGCATTTTGGTTAGTGTTAAGGTTAGGGTAGGTGTTAGGGTTAGGTTTTTTTTATGGTTAGGTTTAAGGTTAGGTTTAATGTTAGGATTAGGTTTAGGGTTAGGGTTACGTTTAGGTTTGCGTTAAGGTTAGGGTTAGGGTCAGTGTAAGGGTTAGGGTTAAGTTTAGGGTTAGGGTAAGGGTTTAGGTTAATGTTAGGTTTAGGTTAGGGTTAGGGTTACGGTTACGGTTAGGGTTAGGGTTAGGGTTTAGGTTTAAGGTTAGGTTTAGTTTAGGATTAGGGATACGGTTAGGGTTAAGGTTGAGGTTAGCTTGCTTTAGGCTTAGGGTTAGGGTTAGGGTTGGGTTAGGGTTAGGGTTAGATTTGCATTAGAGTTAGGGTTAGGGTTAGGTTTAGGGTGAGGTTTAGGGTTATGGTTAGGGTTAGGTTTAGGGTTAGGTTTGTGTTAGGGTTATCGTTAGGGTTAGGGTTAGGGAAGGGTTTAGCGTTAGGTTAGCGTTAGAGTTAGGGTTATGGTTAGGGTTAGGATATAGGGTTAGATTTGTGTTAGGTTTAGGTTTAGGTTTAGGGTTAGTGTTAGGTTTGCGTTAGTGTTAGGGTTAGGGGTAGGTTTAGTGTTAGGTTTAGGGTTATGGTTATGGTTAAGGTTAGGGTTAGGTGTGTGTTAGGTTTAAAGTTAGGGTTAGGGCTAGGGTTAGGTTTTAGTGTAGTGGTTAGGGTTAGGTTAGCGTTAGGGTTAGCGTTAGGGTTAGGGTTAGTATTAGGTTATAGGGTTAGATTTGCGTTAGCTTTAGGGTTAGGGTTAGGGTTAGTGTTAGGTTTGCGTTAGGGTTAGGGTTAGGGTTAGTTTTGGTTTAGGGTTAGGTTAGAGATAGGGTTAGGGTTACGGTTAGTGTTAGATTTAGGGTTAGGTTTAGGGCTAAGGTTACGGTTAGGGTTAGGGTTAGGGTTAGGTTGGCGTTAGGGTTAGGGTTAGTGTTAGGGTTAGGTTTAGGGTTAGGTTTGCGTTAGGGTTAGGGTTAGGGTTAGGGTTAGCGTTAGGGTTAGGGTTTAGGGGTATCTTTAGGTTTAGGGTTAGGTTTAGTGTTAGGTTTAGGCTTAGAGTTAGGTTTAGGGTTAGGGTTAGGATTAGTTTTATGGTTAGGGTTAGGGTTAGGGTTAGGGTTAGGGTTACGGTTATGGTTAGGGTTAGGGTTTAGGGTTAGGTTTAGGGTTAGGGTTAGGGTTAGGTTTTAGGGTTGAGTGTTAGGGTTTAAGGCTAGAGTTTAGGGTTAGGGTTAGGGTTAGGGTTAGGGTTAGGTTTAGGCTTAGGGTTAGGGTTTGGGTTAGGTTAGGTTTAGGGTTAGGGTTATGGTTAGAGTTAGGGTTAGGGTTAGGGATAGAATTCGGTTTAGGTTTAGGGTTGGGTTAGGGTTGGATTAGCGTTAGGGTTAGGGTTAGGGTTAGGGTTAGGGTTAGGGTTCGGGTTCGGGTTAGGGTTAGGTTTAGGGTTAGGGTTAGGGTTAGGGTTAGGGTTAGGTTTGCTTTAGGGTTAGGGTTAGCGTTAGGTTTGGTTTAGGGTTAGGTTTGCGTTAGGGTTAGGGTTAGAATTAGGATTAGGTTTAGGGTTAGGGTTACGGTTAGGGTTAGGGTTATGGTTAGGTTTGCTTTAGGGTTAGGGTTAGGGTTAGGTTTAGGTTTAGGTTTGCATTAGGGTTAGGTTTAGTGTTAGGGTTAGGGTTAGGGTTAGTGTTTGTGTTAGGTTTAGGTTAACGTTAGGGTTAGGGTTAGGGTTAGGTTTAAGTTTAGGGTTAGGGTTAGGGTTGGTTAGGTTTAGGGTTAGGGTTTAGGGTTAGAGTTAGGTTTAGGGTTAGGTTTAGGTTTATGGTTAGGGTTAGATTTAGGGTTAGGTTTGTGTTAGGGTTTTCGTTAGGGTTAGGGTTAGGGTAGGGTTTAGTGTTAGGGTTAGGGTTAGGTTAGCGTTAGTTTAGGGTTAGGGTTAGGGTTAGGGTTGAGTTAGGGTTAGGGTTAGGGTTAGGGTTAGGGTTAGGGTTAGGGTTAAGTTTAGGGTTAGGTTTCCGTTAAGGTTAGGGTTAGGGTTAAGTTTAGGTTTAGGATTAGGGTTAGTTTAGGGTTAGGATTAAGGTTAGGTTTCGGGTTAGGGTTAGGTTTAGGTTTAGGTTGAGGTATGGTTAGGGTTAGGGTTAGTGTTACGCTTAGGCTAGGGTTTAGATTTATGGTTAGGGTTAGGGTTAGGGTTAGGTTTGCGTTAGGGTTAGGGTTAGGGTTAGGGTTAGGGTTAGGTTTAGGTTTGCGTTAGGGTTAAGGTTAGGGTTAGGGTTAGTTGGCGTTAGGGTTAGGGTTATGGTTAGGATTTGGGTTAGGGTTAGGGTTAGGTTTAGGTTTGCGTTATGGTTATGTTTAGGGTTAGGGTTAGGGTTTAGGGTTAGGGTTTAGGGTTAGGGTTAGGGTAAGTGTTAGGGTTTAGTGTTAGGGTTAAGGTTAGGGTTAGTGTTAGGGTTAGGGTTAGGGTTTAGGGTTGAGGGTTAGGGGAAGTGTTAGGGTTTAGGGTTAGGGTTAAAATTAAGGTTAGGGTAAGTGTTAGGGTTTAGGGTTAGGGTTAAGATTAGGGTTAGTGTTAGGGTTAGGGTTAGGGTTTAGGGTTGAGGGTTAGGGTTTAGGGTTAGGGTTTAGGGTTAGGGTTAGGGTTAGGGTTAGGGTTTAGGGATGAGGGTTAGTGTTTTGGGTTAGGGTTTAGGGTTAGGGTTAGGGTTAGGGTTAGGGTTAGGGTTAGGGTTAGGGTATAGGCTTAGGGTTAGGGTAAGGGTTCGGGTTCGTGCTAGGGTTAGTTTTGCGTTACATTTAGGGTAGAGTTAGGGATAGGGTTAGGGTTAGGATTAGGGTTAGGTTTGTGTTAGAGTTATGGTTAGGGTAAGGGTTAGTGTCAGGGTTTAGGGTTAGGGTTAGGGTTAGGGTTAGGGTTAGGATTTAGGATTAGGTTTGCTTTCAGTTTAGTGTTAGGGTTACGGTTATGTTTCCGTTAGGGTTAGGGTTAGGCTTATGGTTAGGTTTCGTTAGGGTTAGGGTTAAGGTTAGTTTTAAGGTTAGGCTTAGGGTTAGGGTTAGGGTTAGAGTTATGGTTAGGTTTAGGGTTAGTTTAGGGTTAGGATTAGGGTTAGGTTTGCGTTAGGGTTAGGGTTAGGTTTATGGTTAGTTTTAGGGTTAGGTTTGCTTTAGAGTTAGGGTTAGGTTTAGGGTTAGGTTTGCGTTAGGGTTAGGGTTAGGGTTAGGCATAGGCTTAGTGTTGGGGTAGATTTAGGATTAGGGTTAGGGTTAGGTTTAGGGTTAGGGTTCGGGTTCGGGTTCGTGTTCGTGTTCGGGTTCGGGTTCGGGTTCGGTTCCGGGTTCGGGTTCGTGTTTGGGTTCGGGTTTGGGTTAGGGTTAGGCTTAGGGTTAGGGTTAGGTTTGTGTTAGGGTTAGGGTTATGGTTAGGTTTAGGGTTAGGGTTAGGATTAGGGTTAGGTTTGCATTAGGGTTATGGTTAGGTTAGGGTTAGTGTTAGGGTTTAGGGTTAGGGTTAGGGTTAGGGTTAGGGTTAGGGTTATGGTTAGGATTTAGGATTAGGTTTGCTTTCAGTTTAGTGTTAGGGTTACGGTTATGTTTCCGTTAGGGTTAGGGTTAGGCTTATGGTTAGGTTTCGTTAGGGTTAGGGTTAAGGTTACTTTTAAGGTTAGGCTTAGGGTTAGGGTTAGGGTTAGAGTTATGGTTAGGTTTAGGGTTAGTTTAGGGTTAGGATTAGGGTTAGGTTTGCGTTAGTGTTAGGGTTAGGTTTATGGTTAGTTTTAGGGTTAGGTTTGCTTTAGAGTTAGGGTTAGGTTTAGGGTTAGGTTTGCGTTAGGGTTAGGGTTAGGGTTAGGCATAGGCTTAGTGTTGGGGTAGGTTTAGGATTAGGGTTAGGGTTAGGTTTAGGGTTAGGGTTCGGGTTCGGGTTCGTGTTCGTGTTCGTGTTCGGGTTCGGGTTCGGTTCCGGGTTCGGGTTCGTGTTTGGGTTCGGGTTTGGGTTAGGGTTAGGCTTAGGGTTAGGGTTAGGTTTGTGTTAGGGTTAGGGTTATGGTTAGGTTTAGGGTTAGGGTTAGGATTAGGGTTAGGTTTGCGTTAGAGTTATGGTTAGGTTAGGGTTAGTGTTAGGGTTTAGGGTTAGGGTTAGGGTTAGGGTTAGGGTTAGGGTTATGGTTAGGATTTAGGCTTAAGTTTGCTTTCAGTTTAGTGTTAGGGTTACGGTTATGTTTCCGTTAGGGTTAGGGTTAGGCTTATGATTAGGCTTAGTTAGGGTTAGGGTTAAGGTTAGTTTTAAGGTGAAGCTTAGGGTTATGGTTAGGGTTAGAGTTAGGGTTAGGTTTAGGGTTAGGGTTAAGGTTAGGATTAGGGTTAGGTTTGCGTTAGAGTTAGGGTTAGGTTTAGGGTTAGGGTTCTGGTTAGGTTTGCTTTAGGGTTAGGGTTAGCGTTAGGGTTAGGTTTAGGGTTAGGTTTGCGTTAGGGTTAGGGTTAGGGTTAGGGTTAGGGTTAGGGTTAAGGTTAGGGTTAGGTTTAGGGTTAGGTTTGCGTTAGGGTTAGGTTTAAGGTGAGGTTTAGGTTTAGGTTTGCGTTAGGGTTAGGGTTAGGGTTAGGGTTAGGGTTAGGGTTAGGGTTAGGGTTTGTGTTAGTGTTAGGTTAATGTTAGGGTTAGGGTTAGGGTTAGGGTTAGGGTTTAGCGTTTAGTTTTGGTTTAGGATTAGGTTTAGTGTTTTAGGTTTATGGTTAGTGTTAGGGTTAGGTTTAGTGTTAGGTTACTGTTAGGGTTAGGGTTAGGGTTAGGGTTAGGTTTATGGTTAGGGCTAAGGTTTAGATTTATGGTTAGTGT
>NC_142501.1:95378787-95433787 GCF_057876585.1 Rhinolophus sinicus
CGTTACATTTAGGGTAGGGTTAGGGATAGGGTTAGGTTTAGGGTTAGGGTTAGGATTAGGGTTAGGTTTGTGTTAGGGTTATGGTTAGGGTAAGGGTTAGTGTTAGGGTTTAGGGTTAGGGTTAGGGTTAGGGTTAGGGTTAGGGTTAGGATTTAGGATTAGGTTTGCTTTCAGTTTAGTGTTAGGGTTACGGTTATGTTTCCGTTAGGGTTAGGGTTAGGCTTATGGTTAGGTTTCGTTAGGGTTAGGGTTAAGGTTTGTTTTAAGGTTAGGCTTAGGGTTAGGGTTAGGGTTAGAGTTATGGTTAGGTTTAGGGTTAGTTTAGGGTTAGGATTAGGGTTAGGTTTGCGTTAGGGTTAGGGTTAGGTTTATGGTTAGTTTTAGTGTTAGCTTTGCTTTAGAGTTAGGGTTAGGTTTAGGGTTAGGTTTGCGTTAGGGTTAGGGTTAGGGTTAGGCATAGGCTTAGTGTTGGGGTAAGTTTAGGTTTAGGGTTAGGGTTAGGTTTAGGGTTAGGGTTCGGGTTCGTGTTCGTGTTCGGGTTCGGGTTCGGGTTCGGTTCCGGGTTCGGGTTCGTGTTTGGGTTCGGGTTTGGGTTAGGGTTAGGCTTAGGGTTAGGGTTAGGTTTGTGTTAGGGTTAGGGTTATGGTTAGGTTTAGGGTTAGGGTTAGGATTAGGGTTAGGTTTGCGTTAGGGTTATGGTTAGGTTAGGGTTAGTGTTAGGGTTTAGGGTTAGGGTTAGGGTTAGGGTTAGGGTTAGGGTTAGGGTTAGGGTTATGGTTAGGATTTAGGCTTAATTTTGCTTTCAGTTTAGTGTTAGGGTTACGGTTATGTTTCCGTTAGGGTTAGGGTTAGGCTTATGATTAGGCTTAGTTAGGGTTAGGGTTAAGGTTAGTTTTAAGGTGAAGCTTAGGGTTATGGTTAGGGTTAGAGTTAGGGTTAGGTTTAGGGTTAGGGTTAGGGTTAGGATTAGGGTTAGGTTTGCGTTAGAGTTAGGGTTAGGTTTAGGGTTAGGGTTCGGGTTAGGTTTGCTTTAGGGTTAGGGTTAGCGTTAGGGTTAGGTTTAGGGTTAGGTTTGCGTTAGGGTTAGCGTTAGGGTTAGGGTTAGGGTTAAGGTTAGGGTTAGGGTTAGGTTTGCGTTAGGGTTAGGGTTAGGGTGAGGTTTAGGGTTAGGTTTGCGTTAGGGTTAGGGTTAGGGTTAGGGTTAGGGTTAGGGTTAGGGTTTGTGTTAGGGTTAGGTTAATGTTAGGGTTAGGGTTAGGGTTAGGGTTAGGGTTTAGGGTTTAGTTTTGGTTTAGGATTAGGTTTAGTGTTTTAGGTTTATGGTTAGTGTTAGGGTTAGGTTTAGTGTTAGGTTACTGTTAGGGTTAGGGTTAGGGTTAGGGTTAGGTTTATGGTTAGGGCTAAGGTTTAGGGTTATGGTTAGTGTTCGGATTAGGGTTAGCATTAGGGTTTTATGGTTAGGGTTAGGGTTAGGGTTACGTTTGCGTTAAGGTTAGTGTTAGGGTTAGGTTTAGGTTTAGGGTTAGGGATAGTGTTAGGGTCAGTTTTGCGTTACATTTAGGGTAGGTTTAGGGTTAGGGTTAGGTTTGCGTTAGGGTTAGGCTTCAGGTTAGATTTAGGGTTAGGGTTAGGGTTAGGTTTGCGTTAGGATTAGGGTTATGGTTAAGTTTAGGGTTAGGGTTAGGGTTAATTTTGCATTAGGGTTATGGTTAGGGTTAGGGTTAGTGTTAGGGTTTAGGGTAAGGGTTAGGGTTAGGGTTAGGGTTAGGGTTAGGGTTAGGATTTATGGTTAGTTTTGCTTTAGGTTTAGGGTTAGGATTAAGGTTAGTTTCAGGGTTATGTTTCCGTTAGGGTTAGGGTGAGGGTTAGGCTTATGTTTAGGTTTGCGTTAGGGTTACGGTTAAGATTAGTTTTAAGGTTGGGGTTATAGTTAGGGTTAAGGTTAGTTTTAGGGTTAGATTTGCGTTATGGTTAGGGTTAGGGTTTAGTGTTAAATTTAGGATTAGGTTTGCGTTAGGGTTAGGGTTAGGGTTTAGGGTTAAGTTTAGGTTTAGGGTTAGGTTTAGGGTTAGGGTTAGGTTTAGAGTTAGGGTTAGGATTAGTTTTAGGGTTAGGGTTAGGGTTAGGGTTAGGGTTAGGGTTTAGGGTTAGGGTTAGGGTTAGTGTTAGGGTTAGGGTTAGAGTTAGGGTTAGGGTTAGGGATAGGATTAGGGTTAGGGTTAGTGTTAGGGTTAGGGTTCGGGTTCGGGTTCGGGTTCGGGTTAGGGTTAGGGTTAGGGTTAGGGTTAGGTTTAGGGTTAGGGCTAAAGTATAGGGTTAGGGTTAGTGTTCGGATTAGGGTTAGCGTTAGGATTTTATGGTTAGGGTTAGCGTTAGTGTTCCGTTTGCGTTAAGGTTAGTGTTAGGGTTAACATTAGGTTTAGGGGATAGGGCTAGTGTTAGGGTTAGTTTTGCGTTACATTAAGGGTAGGTTTAGGGTTAGGGTTAAGTTTGCATTACGGTTAGGCTTAGGGTTAGGGTTAGGGTTAGGTTTGCGTTAGGATTAGGGTTAGGGTTATGTTTAGGGTTAGGGTAAAGGTTAGGATTAGGTTTGCGTTAGGTTATGGTTAGGGTTAGGGCTAGGGTTAGGGTTTAGGGTTAAGTTTAGGGTTAGGGTTAAGTTTAGGGTTAGGTTTAGGTTTAGGGTTATGTTTAGGGTTAGGTTTGCGTTAGGGTTATGGTTAGGGTTACGGTAATTGTTAGGGTTTAGGGTTAGGTTAAGTTTAGGGTTAGATTTAGGGTTAGGGTTATGTTTAGGGTTAGGTTTGCGTTAGAGTTATGGTTAGGATTAGGGTTAGTGTTAGGGTTTAGGTTAGGGTTACTGTTAGGTTAGCGTTATGGTTAGGGTTAGGGTTAGGATTTAGGGTTAGGTTTGCTTTAGGTTAGGGTTAGGGTTAGGGTTATGTTTCCGTTAGGGTTAGGGTTAGGGTTAGGCTTATGGTTAGGTTTGCGTTAGGGTTACGGTTAAAGTTAGTTTTAAGGTTAGGGTTAGGGTTAGGGTTAGGGTTAGGATTTAGGGTTAGGTTTGCTTTAAGTTTAGGTTTAGGGTTAGGGTTATGTTTCCGTTAGGGTTAGGGATATGGTTAGTCTTATGAATAGGTTTGCGTTAGGGTTACGTTAAGGTTAGTTTTAAGGTTAGGGTTAGGGTTAGGGTTAGGGTTAGAGTGAGGGTTATGGTAAGGGTTAAGTTTATGGTTAGGGTTAGGGTTAGGGTGGGGGTTAGGGTTAGGTTTACGGTTAGGTTTGCGATAGGGTTAGGTTTAGTGTTAGGGTTAGTGTTAGGGTTAAGTCTGCGTTAGGGTTCGGGTTAGGGTTAGGGTTAGGGTTATGGTTAGGTTTAGGGTTAGGGTTAGGGTTTGGGTTTAGGTTAGGTTTAGTTTAACGTTAGGGTTAGGGTTAGGGTTAGGGTTAGGTTTCCGTTAAGGTTAGGGATAGGGTTAAGGTTAGGGTTAGGTTTGCTTTAGGGTTAGGGTTAGGGTTTGGTTTAGGGTTAGGGTTAGGGTTATGGGTAGGTTTGCGTTTGGGTTATGGTTAGGGTTAGGTTTATTGTTAGCGTTTAGGGTTAGGGTTAGGATTAGGTTAGCGTTAGGTTTAGGGTTAGGCTTAGGGTTAGGGTTAGGATTTAGGGTTAGGTTTGCTTTAGGTTTAGGGTTAGGGTTGGTGCTATGTTTCCGTTAGGGTTAGGGTTAGGGTTAGGTTTAGGGTTAGGTTTGCGTTAGGGTTAGGGTTAAGGTTAGTTTTAAGGTTAAGTTTAGGGTTAGGCTTAGAGTTAGGTTTAGTTTTGATTAGGGTTATTGTTAGGGTTAGGTTTAGGGTTAGGGTTAGGATTAGGTTTGCGTTAGGGTAGCGTTAGGGTTAGTTTTCGGGTTTGGTTTAGCGTTAGGGTTACGTTTGCGTTAGGGTTAGTGTTGGGGTTTAGGGTTAGGTTTAGGGTTAGGTTTGCGTTAGGGTTATGGTTAGGGTTAGGGTAAGTGTTAGGGTTTAGGGTTATGGTTACTTTTAGGTTAGCGTTAGGGTTAGGGTAAGGGTTAGGGTTAGGATTTAGGGTTAGGTTTGCTTTAGGTTTAGGGTTAGGGTGAGGGTTATGTTTCTGTTAGGGTTAGTGTTATGGTTATGCTTATGCTTAGGTTTGCGTTAGGGTTACGGTTAAGGTTAGTTTTAAGGTTAGGATTACGGTTAGGGTTAGAGTTAGGGTTAGATTTAGGGTTAGGGTTAGGGTTAGTTTTAGGTTTAGTGTTAGGGTTAGGTTTAGGGTTATGGTTAGGGTTAGAGTTAGGGTTAGGGTTAGTTTTACGGTTTGGGTTAGGGTTAGGGTTAGGGTTAGGTTTAGGGTTTGGGTTAGGGTTAGGTTTCCTTTTGGTTTAGGGTTAGGGTTAGTGTTATGTTTCTGTTAGGGTTAGGGTTAGGGTTAGGCTTAGGTTTATGGTTAGGTTTGCGTTAGGGTTAGGGTTAGGGTTAGGGTTAGGTTTAGGTTTGCGTTAGGGTTAGGCTTAGGGTTAGGGTTTAGGGTTAAATTTAGGTTTAGGGCTAGGTTTAGTGTTAGGGTTAGGTTTATGGTTAGGGTTAGGGTTAGGGTTAGTGTTAGTGCTAGGTTTAGCGATATGGTTAGGGTTAGACTTAGGGTTAGGGTTAGTTTTACGGTTAGGGTTATGGTTATGGTTAGGGTTAGGGTTAGGATTAGGGTTAGGGTTCGGGTTCGGGTTCGTGTTCGGGTTCGGGTTCGGGTTCGGTTCTGGGTTCGGGTTCGTGTTCGGGTTAGGGTTAGGGTTAGGGTTAGGGTTAGGGTTAGGGTTAGGTTTGTGTGGGTTAGGGTTAGGGTTAGGTTTAGGGTTAGGGTTAGGATTAGGGTTAGGTTTGCGTTAGGGTTATGGTTAGGTTAGGGTTAGTGTTACGGTTTAGGATTAGGGTTAGGGTTAGGGTTAGGGTTAGGGTTATGGTTAGGATTTAGGCTTAGGTTTGCTTTCAGTTTAGTGTTAGGATTACGGTTATGTTTCCGTTAGGGTTAGGGTTAGGCTTATGATTAGGCTTAGTTAGGGTTAGGGTTAAGGTTAGTTTTAAGGTGAAGCTTAGGGTTAGGGTTAGGGTTAGAGTTAGGGTTAGGTTTAGGGTTAGGGTTAGGGTTAGGATTAGGGTTAGGTTTGCGTTAGAGTTAGGGTTAGGTTTAGGGTTAGGGTTCGGGTTAGGTTTGCTTTAGGGTTAGGGTTAGCGTAAGGTTTAGGTTTAGGGTTTGGTTTGCGTTAGGGTTAGGGTTAGGGTTAGGGTTAGGTTTGCGTTAGGGTTAGGGTTAGGGTGAGGTTTAGGGTTAGGTTTGCATTAGGGTTAGGGTTAGGGTTAGGGTTACGGTTAGGGTTAGGGTTTGTGTTAGGGTTAGGTTAATGTTAGGGTTAGGGTTAGGGTTAGGGTTAGGGTTTAGGGTTTAGTTTTGGTTTAGGATTAGGTTTAGTGTTTTAGGTTTATGGTTATTGTTAGGGTTAGAGTTACTGTTAGGTTAGTGTTAGGGTCAGTGTTGGGGTTAGGGTTAGGGTTAGGGTTAGGTTTGCGTTAGGGTTATGGTTAGGGTTTGGGTTAGTGTTAGGGTAGGGTTAGGGTTACTGTTAGGTTAGCGTTAGGGTTATGGTTCGGGTTAGGATTAGAGTTAGGGTTAGGATTAGGGTTAGGTTTGCTTTAGGTTTAAGGTTAGGGTTAGTGTTATGTTTCAGTTAGGGTTAGGTTTACGGTTAGGTTAAGTTTAGGTTTGCGTTAGGGTTAGGGTTAAGGTTAGTTTTATAGTTAGGGTTAGGGTTAGGGTTAGGGTTAGGTTTAGGTTTGATTAGGGTTAGGGTTAGGGTTATGGTTAAGTTTAGGGTTCGGTTTGCATTAGGGTTAGAGTTAGGATTCGGGTTAGGGTTAGGTTTGCGTTAGGGTTAGGGTTAGAGTTAGGGTTAGGGTTAGGGTTTAGGGTTAGGGTTAGGGTAAGTGTTAGGGTTAGGTTAGGGTTAGGGTAGGTTAGGGTTAGGGTTAGGGTAGGGGTAGGGTTAGTGTTAGGGTAGGGTTAGGGTTAGGGTTAGGATTAGGGTTAGGATTTGAGTTGGGTTAGGTTTGGTGTAGGGTTAGTGATAGGGTTAAGGTTATGGTTAGGGTTAGGTTTAGGGTTATGGTTAGTGTTCGGGTTTGGTTATGGTTAGGGTTAGGGTTGGGTTAGGGTTAAGGTTTTGGTTAGGTTTAGGGTTAGGGCTAAGGTTTAGGGTTAGGGTTAGTGTTCGGATTAAGGTTAGCGTTAGTGTTTTATGCTTAGGGTTAGGGATAGGGTTACGTTTGCGTTAAGGTTAGTGTTAGGGTTAGGATTAGGTATAGGGTTAGGATTAGTGTTAGGGTTGTGTTAGGGTTAGTTTTGCGTTACATTTAAGGTAGGGTTATTGTTAGGGTTAGGTTTGCGTTAAGGTTAGGCTTAGGGTTAGGTTTAGGGTTAGGGTTATGGTTAGGGTTAGGGTTAGTGTTAGGGCTTATGGTTAGGGTTAGGGTTAGGGTTAGGGTTAGGTTTAGGGTTAGTGTTAGGGTTAGGTTTAGGGTTAGATTTTCGTTAGTGTTAGGGTTAGGGTTAGGGTTAGGGTTAGGGTTATGGTTAGGGTTATGTTTGCATTAGGGATAGGGTTAGTGTTCGGGTTATGTTACGGTTAGGTTTGTGTTAGGGTTAGGGTTAGGTTTAGGGTTAGGGTTAGGTTTGCGTTAGGGTTACGGTTAGGGTTAGGTATGCGTTATTGTTAGGGTTAAGGTTAGGGTTAGGGTTACGTTTGCGTTAGGGTTAGGGTTAGGGTTAGGGTTAGGGTTACGTTTGCGTTAGGGTTACGGTTAGGTTTAGGGTTAGGTTTGTGTTAAGGTTAAGGTTAGGGTTATGGTTAGGGTTAGGTTTGCGTTAGGGTTAGGGTTAGGGTTAGGGTTAGGTTTAGGTTTAGCTACACGTTACGGTTAGGGTTAAGGTTACGGTTAGGGTTAGTTTTGCGTTAGTGTTAGGGTTAGGATTATGGTTATGTTTAGGTTGTTTATGGTTAGGGTTAGGGGTAGGGTTAGGTTTAGAGTTAGGTTTGTGTTAGGGTTAGTGTTAGTGTTAGGGTTAAGGTTAGGGTTATTTTTGCGTTAGGGTTAGGGTTAGGTTTAGCGTTAAGGTTAGGGTAAGAGTTAGGCTTAGGTCAGGGTTAGGGTTATCGTTTGTGTTAGGTTAGGGTTAGGTTTAGGGTTAGTATTAGGGTAGGGTTAGTGTTAGGGTTAGGGTTAGGTTTAGGTTAGGGTGAGGGTTAAGGTTAGGTTTCGGTTTAGGGTTAGGTTTAGGGTTAGTTTGAGGTAGGGTTAGATTAGTGTTAGGCATAGGGTTAGGTTTGCGTTAGGGTTAGGGTTAGGGATAGGATTAGGTTTGCGTTAGGGTTAGGGTAAGCGTTAGGTTTAGGTTTGTGTTAGGGTTAGGGTTAGGGTTAGGGTTAGGGTTAGGGTTAGGGTTACGTTTGCGTTAGGGTTAGGGTTAGGGTTAGGGTTAGGTTTAGGTTTAGCTACATGTTAGGGTTAGTGTTAGGGTTAGGGTTAGGGTTAGTTTTGCGTTAGTGTTAGGGTTAGGATTAGGGTTAGGTTTAGGTTTCTTTAGGGTTAGGGTTAGGGGTAGGGTTAGGTTTAGAGTTAGGTTTGTGTTAGGGTTAGTGTTAGTGTTAGGGTTAAGGTTAGGGTTATGTTTGCGTTAGGGTTAGGGTTAGGGTTAGGTTTAGGGTTAGGTTTGTGTTAAGGTTAGGGTTAGGGTTATGGTTAGGGTTAGGTTTGCGTTAGGGTTAGGGTTAGGGTTAGGGTTAGGTTTAGGTTTAGCTACACGTTAGGGTTAGTGTTAGGGTTAGGGTTAGGGTTAGTTTTGCGTTAGTGTTAGGGTTAGGATTAGGGTTAGGTTTAGGTTTCTTTAGGGTTAGGGTTAGGGGTAGGGTTAGGTTTAGAGTTAGGTTTGTGTTAGGGTTAGTGTTAGTGTTAGGGTTAAGGTTAGGGTTATATTTGCGTTAGGGTTAGGGTTAGGGTTATGTTTAGGGTTAGTGTTAGGGTAAGAATTAAGCTTAGGTCAGGGTTAGGGTTATGGTTAGTGTTACGTTAGGGTTAGTTTTAGGGTTAGTATTAGGGTAGGGTTAGGGTTAGGGTTAGGTTTAGGTTAGTGTGAGGGTTAAGTTTAGGTTTCGGTTTAGGGTTAAGTTTAGGGTTAGGGTTAGGGCTAGGGTTTAGGGTTAGGGTTAGGGTTAGGTTTAGGGTTAGTTTAGGCTTAGGTTTGCGTTAGGGTTAGGGTTAGGGTTAGGGTTAGTGTTATGGTTAGGGTCAGGGTAGGGTTAGGTTTAGGGTTAGCGTTATGGTTATGGTTAGGGTTAGGGTTAGTTTTGCGTTAGTGTTAGGGTTAGGATTATGGTTAGGTTTAGGTTTGTTTAGGGTTAGGGTTAGGGGTAGGGTTAGGTTTAGAGTTAGGTTTGTGTTAGGGTTAGTGTTAGTGTTAGGGTTAAGGTTAGGGTTATGTTTGCGTTAGGGTTAGGGTTAGGGTTAGGTTCAGGTTTAGGGTTAGGGTAAGAGTTAGGCTTAGTTCAGGGTTAGGGTTATCGTTAGTATTAGGTTAGGGTTAGGTTTAGGGTTAGTATTAGGGTAGGGTTAGTGTTAGGGTTAGGGTTAGGTTTAGGTAAGGGTGAGGGTTAAGGTTAGGTTTCGGTTTAAGGTTAGGTTTAGGTTTAGTTTGAGGTAGGGTTAGATTAGGGTTAGGGATAGGGTTAGGTTTGCGTTAGGGTTAGGGTTAGGGATAGGATTAGTTTTGCGTTAGGGTTAGGGTTAGTGTTAGGTTTAGGTTTGTGTTAGGGTTAGGGTTAGGTTTAGGGTTAGGGTTAGGTTTGCGTTAGGGTTAGGGTTATGGTTAGGGTTAGGTATGCGTTAGGGTTAGGGTTAGGGTTAGGGTTAGGGTTAGGGTTAGGTTTGTGTTAGGGTTAGGGTTAGGTTTAGTGTTAGGTTTGTGTTAAGGTTAGGGTTAGGGTTATGGTTAGGGTTAGGTTTGCGTTAGGGTTAGGGTTAGGGTTAGGGTTAGGTTTAGGTTTAGCTTTACTTTAGGGTTAGTGTTAGGGTTAGGGTTAGGGTTAGTTTTGCGTTAGTTTTATGGTTAGGATTAGGGTTAGGTTTAGGTTTGTTTAGGGTTAGGGTTAGGGGTAGGGTTAGGTTTAGAGTTAGGTTTGTGTTAGGGTTAGTGTTAGTGTTAGGGTTAACGTTTGGTTTATGTTTGCGTTAGGGTTAGGGTTAGGGTTAGGTTTAGGGTTAGTGTTAGGGTAAGAATTAGGCTTAGGTCAGGGTTAGGGTTATGGTTAGTGTTATGGTAATGTTAGGTTTAGGGTTAGTATTAGGGTAGGGTTAGGGTTAGGTTTAGGTTAGGGTTAGGGTTAGGGTTAGGGTTAGGGCTAGGGTTTAGGGTTAGGGTTAGGTTTATGTTTAGTGTTCGGTTAGGCTTAGGTTTGTGTTAGAGTTAGGGTTAGGGTTAGGGTTAGTGTTAGGGTTAGGGTCAGGGTAGGGTTAGGTTTAGGGTTAGGGTTAGGGTTAGGTTAGGGTTAAGGTTAGGTTTCGGGTTAGGGTTAGGTATAGGATTAGTTTGAGGTAAGGTTAGGGTTAGGGTTAGGGTTAGGTTAGGGTTAAGGTTAGGTATCGGGTTAGGGTTAGGGATAAGATTATGTTGAGGTAAGATTAGGGTTAGGGTTAGGGTTAGGTTTAGGGTTAGGGTTAGGGTAAGAGTTAGGCTTACTTCAGGGTTAGGGTTATGGTTAGTGTTAGGTTAGGGTTAGGTTTACGTTTTAGGGTTAGGGTTAGGTTTAGGGTTAGGTTAGGTTAGGGTTAGGTTTAGGGTTTAGATTTAGGGTTATGGTTAGGGTTAGGGTTAGTATTAGGGTAGGGTTAGGGTTAGGGTTAGGGTTAGGGTTAGGTTTGGGTGAGGGTTAAGGTTAGGTTTCAGTTTAGGGTTAGGTTTTGGGGTTAGTTTGAGGTAGGGTTAGGGTTAGGGTTAGGGTTATGCTTATGTCTATGGTTTAGGGTTAGAGTTAGGGTTAGGGTTAGGGTTAGAGTTAGGTTTGCGTTAGGGTTAGGGTTACGGTTAGGGTTAGGGTTAGGGTTAGGTTTGTGTTAGGGTTAGTGTTAGGATTAGGGTTAGTTTTGCGTTTGGGTTTGGGTTAGGGTTAGGTTAGGGTTAGGTTTGGAGTTTAGGGTTAGGGTTAGGTTTTGGGATAGGTTAGGGTAGGGTTAGGGTTAGGGTTAGGGTTTAGGGTTAGGGTGAGGTTTAGTGTTAGGGTTAGGGGTAGGATTAGGGTTAGGGTTAGGGTTAGGGTAAGGGTTAGGTTAGGGTTAGGGTTAAGGTTACGTTTCGGGTTAGGGTTAGGGTTTGGATTAGGGTTAGGTTTAGGTTAGCTTTAGGGTTAGTGTTAGGGTTAAGTTTAGGGTTAGGGTTTAGGGTTAAAGTTAGGTTTAGGGTTAGTGTTAGGGTTACGGTATAGGGTTAGGGTTAGTGTTAGCTTGCGTTAGGGTTAGGGTTAAGGTTAGTGTTGGGTTAGGTTTAGGGTTAGGTTTACGTTAGGGTTAGTGTTAAGGTTAGGTTTAAGGTTAAGTTTAGGGTTAGGGCTGGGTTAGGGTTTTCGTTAGGGTTAGGGTTAGGGTTTAGTGTTAGGGTTAGGGTTAGGTTAGCGTTAGTGTTAGGGATAGGGTTAGGGTTAGGGTTAGATTTGCCTTAGGTTTAGGGTTAGGGTTAGGGTTAGTGTTAGGTTGCATTATGGTTAGTGTTAGGTTTAGGTTTAGAGTTATGTTTGCGTTATGGTTAGGGTTAAGGTTAATTTTAAGGTTAGGGTGTGTTAGGGTTTGGGTTAGGGCTAGGGTTTAAGCTTAAGGTTAGGGTTAGGTTTAGGTTTAGGGTTACGGTTAGGGTTAGGGTTAGTGATAGGTTTGCGTGAAGGTTAGGGTTAAGTTTAGTGTTAAGGTTAGGGTTAGGTTTAGGTTTAGGGTTAGGGTTAGGTTTGCGTTAGGGTGACGGTTATGGTTAGGGTTCGGATTAGGGATAGGGCAAGTGTTTGTGGTTACGGTTAGGGTTAGGGTTAGGATTAGCATTAGGTTTTTATGGTTAGTGTTAACTTTAGGGTTAGGTTTGCATTAAGGTTTGGTTTAGGGTTAGGGTTTGGTTTAGTGTTAGGCATAGTGTTAGGGTTAGAGTTAGGATTGCGTTAGGTTTAGGGTTAGAGTTAGGGTTAGTTTTGCGTTAGGTTTAGAGTTAGGGTTAGGGTTAGGGTTAGGGTTAGGTTTATGTTTGCGTTAGGGTTAGGGTTAGGATTAAGTTTAGGATTAGGGTTAGTGTTAAGGTTAGGGTTAGGTTTGTGTTAGGGTTAGGGTTAGGGTTATGGTTAGTGTTAGGTTTGCGTTAGGGTTAGGGTTAGGGTTAGGTTTAGGGTTAGGTTTAGGGTTAGTTATGCGTTAGGGTTAGGGTTAGGGTTCGGGTTAGGGTTAGGTTTGCGTTAGGTTTAGGGTTAGGGTTAGGATTAGGTTTAGGGTTAGGTTTGCGATAGGATTAGGGTTAGGGTTAGGTTAGGGTTAGGGTTAGAGATAGTGTTAAGTTTGGGTTAGGTTTAGGGTTTAGGGTTAGGGTTAGGTTTAGGGTTAAGTTAGGGTAGGGTTAGGATAGGGTTTAGGGTTGAGGTTAGGGTTAGGGTTAAGGTTAGGATTAGGGTAGGGTTAGGGTTAGGGTTATGGTTAGGGTTAGGTTAGGGGTAGGGTTTAGGTTAGGTTTCGGGTTAGGTTTAGGGTTAGTGTTACGTTGAGTTAGGGTTAGCGTTAGGGTTAAAGTTAGGGCTAGGGTTTAGGATTAGGGTTAGGGTTAGTGTTATGGTTAGGTTTAGGTTTGCGTAAGGGTGAGGGTTAGAGTTAGGGTTAGGGTTAGAGTTAGGTTTAAGTTTGCGTTAGGGTTAGGGTTATGTTTAGGGTTAGGGTTAGGTTTGCATTAGGCTTAGGGTTAGGGTTAGGGTTAGGTTTAGGGTTAGGGTTGCGTTAGGGTTAGGGTTAGGGTTAGAATTAATGTTAGGGTTAGGATAAGGTTTGCGTGAGGCTTAGTGTTAGGGATAGGTTTAGGGTTAGGGTTAGGTAAGAGTTAGGCTTAGGTTAGGGTTAGGGTTTGGGTTAGTGTTTGGTTAGGGTAGGGTTTAGGATTTAGAGTTCGGGTTAGGTTTAGGGTTAGGTTAGGGTAGGGTTAGGTTTAGGTTTAGGGTTAGGCTTAGGGTTATGTTTGCGTTAGGGTTAGGGTTAGGGTTAGGGTTAGGGTAGGGTTAGGGTTAGGGTTAGGGTTAGGGTTAGGGTTAAGTTAGGGTGAGGGTTAATGTTAGGTTTCGGGTTAGGGTTAGGGTTAGGATTAGGTTGAGGTAGGATTAGGTTTAGGGTTAGGGTTATGGTTAGGGCTAGCGCTAGGAATTAGGGTTAGGGTTAGGGTTAGGGTTAGGTTTGCGTTAGTGTTAGGGATAGGGTTAGTGTTAGGTTAGAGTTAGGTTTAGAGTTTAGGGTTAGGGTTAGGTTTAGCGATAGGTTAGGGTAGGGTTAGGGTTATGGTTATGGTTTAGGGTTAGGGTGAGCTTTAGGGTTAGGGTTTGGGGTAGGATTAGGGTTAGGGTTAGTGTTATGGTAAGGGTTAGGTTAGGGTTAGGGTTAAGATTACTTTGCGTGTTAGGGTTAGGGTTTGGTTTAGGGTTAGGTTTAGATTAGCGTTAGGGTTAGGGTTTGGGTAAGGGTTAGGGTTAGGGTTTGCGGTTAAAGTTAGGTTTAGTGTTAGCGTTAGGGTTACAGTTAGGGTTATGCTTAGGGTTAGATTGCGTTAGGGCTAGGGTTAATGTTAGGGTTGGGTTAGGGTTAGGGTTAGGTTTGAGTTAGGGTTAGGGTAAGGTTTAGGTTTAGGGTTAGGTTTAGTGTTAGGGCTGGGTTAGTGTTAGGGTTAGGTTGTGTTAGGGTTATCGTTAGTGTTAGGGTTAGTGTTTAGTGTAAGGGTTAGGGTTAGTTTAGCGTTAGGGTTAGGGATAAGGTTTGGGTTAGGGTTAGGGTTAGGGTTATGGTTAGGTTAGGGTTAGGGTTAATGTTAGGTTTCAGGTTAGGTTTAGGTTTAGGTTACGGTTGAGTTAGGGTTAGGGTTAGGTTTATGGTTAGGGTTAGGGTTAGGGTTAAGGTTAGGTTAGGGTTAGAGTTAATGTTAGGTTTCAGGTTAGGGTTAGGTTTAGGTTTATGTTGAGTTAGGGTTAGGGTTAGGTTTAGGGTTAGGGTTATGGCTATGGTTATGTTTAGGGTTATGTTTCGTTTTAGGGTTAGGTTTAGGTTTGCGTTAGGGTTAGGGTTAGGTTTAGCGTAAGGGTTAGGGTTAGGTTAGGGTTAGGGTTAGGGTTAGGGTTAGGGTTAGGTTTAGGTTAGGGTGAGGGTTAAGATTAGGTTTCGGGTTAGGCTTAGGGTTAGAATTAGGTTGAGGTAGTGTTAGTGTTAGGGTTATGGTTATGATTATGGCTAGGATTTAGTGTTAGGGTTTGGGTTAGGGTTAGGTTAGAGTTAGGTTTAGAGTTTAGGGTTAGGGTTAGGTTTAGGGATAGGTTAGGGTAGGGTTAGGGTTAGGGTTAGGGTTTAGTGTTAGGGTGAGTTTGGGGTTACGGTTAGGGTAGGTTTAGGGTTAGAGTTAGGTTTATGGTAAGGGGTAGGTTAGGGTTAGTGTTAAGGTTACGTTTCTGGTTAGGGTTAGGGTTTGGGTTAGGGTTAGGTTTAGGTTAGCGTTAGGGTTAGGGTTAGGGTTAGGGTTAGGGTTAGGGTTTACGGTTAATGTTAGGTTTAGTGTTAGGGTTAGGGTTACGTTTAAGGTTAGGCTTAGGGTTAGTTTGCGTTAGGGTTAGGGTTTAAGATTAGGGTTGGGTTAGGGTTAGGGTTAGGTTTGCTTTAGGGTTAGGGTAAGGGTTAGGTTTAGGGTTAGGTTTAGGTTTAGGGCTGGGTTAGTGTTAGGGTTAGGTTGTTTTAGGGTTATCCTTAGGGTTCGGGTTATGGTTTAGTGTAAGGGTTAGGGTTAGTTTAGCGTTAGGGTTAGGGATAGGGTTAGGGTTAGAGTTAGGATTTAGGGTTAGATTTTCATTAGGTTTAGGGTTAGGGTTAAGGTTAGTGTTAGGTTTGCCTTAGGGTTAGTGTTAGGTTTAGGGTTACGGTTAGGTTTGCGTTAGGGTTAGGGTTAAGGTTAGTTTTAAGGTTAGGGTTGGGTTAGGGTTTGGGTTAGGGCTAGGGTTTAGGGTTAGGGTTAGGGTTGGGGTTAGGCATAGGGTTAGGGTTAGGGTTAGGGTTGCGTTACGGTTAGGGTTAGGGTTAGGGTTAGGGTTAGGTTTAGGGTTAGGATTGCGTTAGGTTAGGGTTAGGTTTAGGGTTAGTGTTAGGTTTGCGTTACGGTTAGGGTTAGGGTTAGGGTTAGGTAGGGTTAGGTTTGCGTTAGTGTTAGGGTTAGGTTTAGGGTTAGGTTAGGGTAGGGTTAGGTTTAGGGTTTAGGGTTATGGTTAGGGTTAGGTTAGGGATAGGGTTAGGGTTAGTGTTAGAGTTAGGATTAGGTTTAGGGCTAGGGTATAGGGTTAGGGTTAGGTTTAGGTTTAGTGTTAGGCTTAGGGTTAGGTTTGCGATAGGGTTAGGGTTAGGGTTAGGTTTAGGGTAGGGTTAGGGTTAGGGTTAGGGTTAGGGTTAGGGTTATGTTAGGGTGAGGGTTAATGTTAGGTTTCGGGTTAGGGTTAGGGTTAGGATTAGGTTGAGGTAGGGTTAGGTTTAGGGTTAGGGTTATGGTTAGGGCTAGGGCTAGGAATTAGGGTTAGGGTTAGGGTTAGGGTTAGGTTTGCGTTAGTGTTAGGGTTAGGGTTAGTGTTAGGTTAGAGTTAGGTTTAGAATTTAGGGTTAGGGTTAGTTTTAGAGATAGGTTATGGTAGGGTTAGGGTTAGGGTTATGTTTTAGGGTTAGGGTGAGCTTTAGGGTTAGGGTTTGGGGTAGGATTAGGGTTAGGGTTAGTGTTATGGTAAGGGTTAGGTTAGGGGTAGGGTTAAGATTACGTTGCGTGTTAGGGTTAGAGTTTGGGTTAGGGTTAGGTTTAGATTAGCGTTAGGGTTAGGGTTAGGGTTAGGGTTAGGGTTTGCGGTTAAAGTTAGGTTTAGTGTTAGCGTTAGGGTTACAGTTAGGGTTATGCTTAGGGTTAGATTGCGTTAGGGCTAGGGTTAATGTTAGGGTTGGGTTAGGTTTAGGGTTAGGTTTGTGTTAAGGTTACGGTTAGGGTTATGGTTAGGGTTAAGTTTGCGTTAGGGTTAGGGTTAGGGTTAGGGTTATGGTTAGGGTTAGTTTTGCGTTAGTGTTAGGGTTAGGATTACGGTTAAGTTTAGGTTTGTTTAGGGTTAGGGTTAGGGTTAGGGTTAGGTTTAGAGTTAGGTTTGTGTTAGGGTTAGTGTTAGTTTTAGGGTTAAGGTTGGGGTTATTTTTGCGTTAGGGTAGGGTTAGGGTTAGGTTTAGGGTTAGGGTTAGGGTAAGAGTTAGGCTTAGTTCAGGGTTAGTGTTATGGTTAATGTTAGGTTAGGGTTAGGTTTACGGTTTAGGGTTAGGGTTAGGTTTAGGGTTAGGTTAGGGTACGGTTAGGTTTAGGGTTTAGGGTTAGGGTTAGGGTTAGGTTTAGGGTTAGTATTATGGTAGGGTTAGGTTTAGGGTTAGGGTTAGGTTTAGGTTTGGGTGAGGGTTAAGGTTAGGTTTCGGTTTACGGTTAGGTTTAGGGTTAGTTTGAGGTAGGGTTAGGGTTAGGGTTTGGGTTATGCTTATTTCTATGGTTTAGGTTAGGGTTAGGGTTAGGGTTAGGGTTAGAGTTAGGTTTGCGTTAGGGTTAGGGTTACGGTTAGGGTTAGGGTTAGGGTTAGGTTTGCGTTAGGGTTAGGGTTAGGATTAGGGTTAGGTTTGCGTTAGGGTTTGGGTTAGGTTTAGGTTAGGGTTAGGTTTGGAGTTTAGGGTTAGGGTTAGGTTTTGGGATAGGTTAGGGTAGGGTTAGGGTTAGGGTTAGGGTTTAGGGTTAGGGTGAGATTTAGTGTTAGGGTTAGGGGTAGGATTAGGGTTAGGGTTAGGGTTAGGGTAAGGGTTAGGTTAGGGTTAGGGTTAAGGTTACGTTTCGGGTTAGGGTTAGGGTTTGGATTAGGGTTAGGTTTAGGTTAGCGTTAGGGTTAGGATTAGGGTTTGGGTTAGGGCTAGGGTTTAAGCTTAAGGTTAGTGTTAGGTTTAGGTTTAGGGTTAGTGAAAGGTTTTCGTTAAGGTTAGGGTTAAGTTTAGTTTTAAGGTTAGTGTTAGGTATAGGGTTACGGTTAGGGTTAGGTTTGCGTTAGGGTGACGGTTATGGGTAGGGTTCGGATTAGGGATAGGGCTAGTGTTTGTGGTTACGGTTAGGGTTAGGGTTAGGATTAGCATTAGGTTTTTATGGTTAGCGTTAAGTTTAGGGTTAGGTTTGCGTTAAAGTTAGGTTTAGGGTTAGGGTTAGGTTTAGGTTAGGCATAGGGTTAGGGTTAGTGTTAGGATTGCGTTAGGGTTAGGGTTAGTGTTAGGGTTAGGGTTAGGTTTGCGTTAGGGTTAGGGTTAGGGTTAGGGTTAGGGTTAGGTTTAGGTTTTCATTAGGGTTAAGGTTAGGATTAGGTTTAGGGTTAGGGTTAAGGTTAGGGTTAGGGTTAGTTTTGTGTTAGGGTTAGTGTTAGGGTTATGGTTTAGGTTTGGTTTGCGTTAGGGTAACGGTTAGCGTTAGGTTTAGGTTTGTGTAAGGGTTAGGGTTAGGTTTAGGGTTAGGGTTAAGTTTGCGTTATGGTTAGGGTTAGGGTTAGGGTTAGGTATGCGTTAGGGTTAGGGTTAGGTTTAGGGTTAGGGTTAGGTTTGCGTTAGGGTTAGGGTTAGGTTTAGGGTTAGGTTTGTGTTAAGGTGAGGGTTAGGGTTATGGTTAGGGTTAGGTTTGCGTTAGGGTTAGGTTTAGGGTTAGGGTTAGGGTTAGTTTTGCGTTAGTGTTAGGGTTAGGATTATGGTTAAGATTAGGTTTGTTTAGGGTTAGGGTTGGGTTAGGGTTAGGTTTAGAGTTAGGTTTGTGTTAGTGTTAGTGTTAGTGTTAGGGTTAAGGTTAGGGATATTTTTGCGTTAGGGTTAGGGTTAGGGTTAGGTTTAGGGTTAGGGTTAGGGTAAGAGTTAGGCTTAGTTCAGGGTTAGGGTTATGGTTAGTGTTAGGTTAGGGTTAGGTTTACGGTTTAGGGTTAGGGTTAGGTTTAGTGTTAATTAGGGTAGGGTTAGGTTTAGGGTGTAGAGTTTGGGTTAGGGTTAGGGTTAGGGTTAGTATAAGGGTAGGGTTAGGGTTAGGGTTAGGGTTAGGGTTAGGTTTGCATTATGGTTAGTGTTAGGTTTAGGTTTCAAGTTAAGTTTGCGTTATGGTTAGGGTTAAGGTTAGTTTTAAGGTTAGGGTGGGTTAGGGTTTGGGTTAGGGCTAGGGTTTAAGCTTAAGGTTAGTGTTAGGTTTAGGTTTAGGGTTAGTGACAGGTTTTCGTTAAGGTTAGGGTTAAGTTTAGTTTTAAGGTTAGTGTTAGGTATAGGGTTACGGTTAGGGTTAGGTTTGCGTTAGGGTGACGGTTATGGGTAGGGTTCGGATTAGGGATAGGGCTAGTGTTTGTGGTTACGGTTAGGGTTAGGGTTAGGATTAGCATTAGGTTTTTATGGTCAGCGTTAAGTTTAGGGTTAGGTTTGCGTTAAAGTTAGGTTTAGGGTTAGGGTTAGGTTTAGGTTAGGCATAGGGTTAGGGTTAGTGTTAGGATTGCGTTAGGGTTAGGGTTAGTGTTAGGGTTAGGGTTAGGTTTGCGTTAGGGTTAGGGTTAGGGTTAGGGTTAGGGTTAGGTTTAGGTTTTCATTAGGGTTAAGGTTAGGATTAGGTTTAGGGTTAGGGTTAAGGTTAGGGTTAGGGTTAGTTTTGTGTTAGGGTTAGTGTTAGGGTTATGGTTAAGGTTTGGTTTGCGTTAGGGTAACGGTTAGCGTTAGGTTTAGGTTTGTGTAAGGTTTAGGGTTAGGTTTAGGGTTAGGGTTAAGTTTGCGTTACGGTTAGGGTTAGGGTTAGGGTTAGGTATGCGTTAGGGTTAGGGTTAGGTTTAGGGTTAGCGTTAGGTTTGCGTTAGGGTTAGGGTTAGGTTTAGGGTTACGTTTGTGTTAAGGTGAAGGTTAGGGTTATGGTTAGGGTTAGGTTTGCGTTAGGGTTAGGTTTAGGATTAGGGTTAGTGTTAGTTTTGCGTTAGTGTTAGGGTTAGGATTATGGTTAAGATTAGGTTTGTTTAGGGTTAGGGTTGGGTTAGGGTTAGGTTTAGAGTTAGGTTTGTGTTAGTGTTAGTGTTAGTGTTAGTGTTAGGGTTAAGTTTAGGGATATTTTTGCGTTAGGGTTAGGGTTAGGGTTAGGTTTAGGGTTAGGGTTAGGGTAAGAGTTAGGCTTAGTTCAGGGTTAGGGTTATGGTTAGTGTTAGGTTAGGGTTAGGTTTACGGTTTAGGGTTAGGGTTAGGTTTAGTGTTAATTAGGGTAGGGTTAGGTTTAGGGTGTAGAGTTTGGGTTAGGGTTAGGGTTAGGGTTAGTATAAGGGTAGGGTTAGGGTTAGGGTTAGGGTTAGGGTTAGGTTTGGGTGAGGGTTAAGGTTATGTTTCGGATTAGGGTTAGGTTTAGGGTTAGTTTGAGGTAGGGTTAGGGTTAGGGTTAGGGTTATGCTTATGTCTATGGTTTAGGGTTAGGGTTAGTGTTAGGGTTAGGGTTAGCGTTAGGGTTAGAGATAGGTTTGCGTTAAGGTTAGCGTTAAGTTTAGTGTTAAGGTTAGGGTTAGGTTTAGGGTTAGGGTTAGTGTCAGGTTTGCGTTAGGGTGACGGTTATGGTTTGGGTTCGGATTAGAGATAGGGCAAGTGTTTGTGGTTACGGTTAGGGTTAGGGTTAGGATTAGCATTAGGTTTTTATGGTTAGCGTTAAGTTTAGGGTTAGGTTTGCGTTAAGGTTAGGTTTAGGGTTAGGGTTAGGTTTAGGGTTAGGCATAGTGTTAGGGTTAGAGTTAGGATTGCTTTAGGGTTAGTGTTAGGGTTAGGGTTAGTTTTGCGTTAGGTATAGGGTTAGGGTTAGGGTTAGGGTTAGGTTTAGGTTTGCGTTAGGGTTAGGGTTAGGATTAGGTTTAGGATTAGGGTTAGTGTTAAGGTTACGGTTAGGGTTGTGTTAGGGTTAGGGTTAGGGTTATGGTTAGTGTTAGGTTTGCGTTAGGGTTAGGGTTAGGTTTAGGGTTAGGGTTAGGGTTAGATTTAGAGTTAGTTATGCGTTAGGGTTAGGGTTAGGGTTAGGGTTAGGGTTAGGTTTCCGTTAGGATTAGGGTTAGGGTTAGGATTAGGTTTAGGGTTAGGTTTGCGTTAGGATTTGGGTTAGGGTTAGGTTAGGGTTAGGGTTAGAGATAGTGTTAGGTTTGGGTTAGCTTTAGGGTTTAGGGTTAGGGTTAGGTTTAGGGTTAGGTTAGGGTAGGGTTAGGTTAGGGTTTAGGGTTGGGGTTAGGGTTAGGGTTAAGGTTAGGGTTAGGGTAGGGTTAGGGTTAGGGTTATGGTTAGGGTTAGGTTAGGGGTAGGGTTAAGGTTAGGTTTCGGGTTAGGTTTAGGGTTAGTGTTTGGTTGAGTTAGGGTTAGCGTTAGGGTTAGGGTTAGGGCTAGGGTTTAGGATTAGGGTTAGGGTAGTGTTAGGTTTAGGGTTAGGGTGCGTAAGGGTTAGAGTTAGATTTAGGGTTAGGGTTAGAGTTAGGTGTAAGATTCCGTTAAGGTTAGGGTTATGTTTAGGGTTAGGGTTAGGTTTGCATTAGGCTTAGGGTTAGGGTTAGGGTTAGGTTTAGGGTTAGGGTTGCATAAGGTTAGGGTTAGGATTAGGATTAGTGTTAGGGTTAGGATTAGGTTTGCGTGAGGCTTATTGTTAGGGATAGGTTTAGGGTTAGGGTTAGGTAAGAGTTAGGCTTAGGTTATGGTTAGGTTTTGGGTTAGTGTTTGGTTAGGGTAGGGTTTAGGATTTAGAGTTAGGGTTAGGTTTAGGTTTAGGATAGGGTAGGGTTAGGTTTAGGGTTTAGGGTTAGGGTTAGGTTTAGGTTAGGTTTAGGGTTAGGGTTAGTGTTAGAGTTAGGATTAGGGTTAGGGCTAGGTTTTAGGGTTAGGGTTAGGTTTAGGTTTAGGGTTAGGCTTAGGGTTAGGTTTGCGTTAGGGTTAGGGTTAGGGTTAGGTTTACGGTAGGGTTATGGTTAGGGTTAGGTTAGGGTGAGGGTTAAGGTTAGGTTTCGGCTTAGGGTTAGGGTTAGGATTAGGTTGAGGTAGGGTTAGGGTTAGGGTGTGGGTTATGGTTAGGGCTAGGAATTAGGGTTAGGGTTAGGGTTAGGGTTAGGATTGCGTTAGTGTTAGGGTTAGGGTTAGTGTTAGGTTAGAGTTAGGTTTAGAGTTTAGGGTTAGGGTTAGGTTTAGAGATAGGTTAGGGTAGGGTTATGGTTAGGGTTATGGTTTAGGGTTAGGGTGTGCTTTAGAGTTAGGGTTAGGCGTAGGATTAGGGTTAGGGTTAGTGTTATGGTAAGGGTAATGTTAGGGGTAGGGTTAAGAATACGTTGCTGGTTAGGGTTAGGTTTTGGGTTAGGGTTAGGTTTAGATTAGCGTTAGGGTTAGGGTTAGGGTTAGGGTTAGGGTTAGGGTTTGCGGTTAAAGTTAGGTTTAGTGTTAGCGTTAGGGTTACAGTTAGGGTTATGCTTAGGGTTAGCTTGCGTTAGGGCTAGGGTTAAGTTTAGGGTTGGATTTGGGTTAGGGTTAGGTTTGCGTTAGGGTTAGGGTAAGGTTTAGGTTTAGGGTTAGGTTTAGGGTTAGGGTTGTGTTAGGTTTAGTGTTAGGTTGTGTTAGGGTTATCGTTAGGGTTAGGGTTAGGGTTTAGTGTAAGGGTTAGGGTTAGTTCAGCGTTAGGGCTAGGTATAAGGTTTTGGTTAGGGATAATGTTAGGTTGCAGGTTAGGGTTAGTTTTAGGTTACGGTTGAGTTAGGGTTAGGGTTAGGTTTATGGTTAGGGTTAGGGTTAGGGTTTTGGTTAGGTTAGGGTTAGGGTTAATGTTAGGTTTCAGGTTAGGGTTAGTTTTTGGTTTTTGTTGAGTTAGGGTGGGGGTTTGGATTAGGGATAGGGTTAAGGCTAGGGTTTAGGGTTAGGATATGTTTCGGTTTACGGTTAGGTTTAGGTTTGCGTTAGGGTTAGGGGTAGGTTTAGCGTAAGGGTTAGGGTTAGGTTAAGGTTAGGGTTAGGGTTAGGGTTAGGGTTAGGGTTAGGGTTAGGTTAGGGTGAGGGTTAAGATTAGGTTTCGGGTTAGGGTTAGGGTTAGGATTAGATTGAGGTAGGGTTATGGTTAGTGTTAGGGTTATGATTACGGCTAGGATTTAGTGTTAGGGTTAGGGTTAGGGTTAGGTTAGAGTTAGGTTTAGAGTTTAGGGTTAGGGTTAGGTTTAGGGATAGGTTAGGGTAGGGTTAGGGTTCGGGTTAGGGTTTAGTGTTAGGGTGAGTTTTGGGTTATGGTTAGTGTAGGTTTAGGTTTAGAGTTAGGTTTATGGTAACGGGTAGGTTAGGGTTAGGGTTAAGGTTACGTTTCGGGTTAGGGTTAGAGTATGGGTTAGGGTTAGGTTTAGGTTAGGGTTAGGGTTAGGGTTAGGGTTAGGGTTAGGGTTTACGGTTAAAGTTAGGTTTAGTGTTAGGGTTAGGGTTACAGTTAAGGTTAGGCTTAGGGTTAGTTTGCGTTAGGGTTAGGGTTTAAATTAGGGTTGGGTTAGGGTTAGGGTTAGGTTTGCGTTAGGGTTAGGGTAAGGGTTAGGTTTAGGGTTAGGTTTAGGGTTAGGACTGGGTTAGGGTTAGAGTTAGGTTGTTTTAGGGTTATCGTTAGTGTTAGGGTTAGGGTTTAGTGTAAGGGTTAGTGTAAGTTTAGCGTTAGGGTTAGGGATAGGGTTAGAGTTAGGGTTAGGATTTAGGGTTAGATTTGCGTTAGGTTTAGGGTTAGGGTTAAGGTTAGTGTTAGGTTTGCCTTAGGGTTAGTGTTAGGTTTAGGGTTAGGGTTAGGTTTGCGTTAGGGTTAGGGTAAGGTTAGTTTTAAGGTTAGGGTTGGGTTAGGTTTTGGGTTAGGGCTAGGGTTTAGGGTTAGGGTTAGAGTTGGGGTTAGGGTTAGGGTTAGGGTTACGGTTAGGTTTGCGTTAGGGTTAGGGTTAAGTTTAGTTTTAAGGTTTGGTTTAGGTTTAGGGTTAGGGTCAGGTTTAGGTTTGCGTTAGGGTTAGGGTTATGGTTAGGGTTCGAGTTAGTTATAGGGGAAGGGTTTATGGTTAGGGTTAAGTTTAGGGATAGGGTTAGCGTTAGGTTTTTATGGTTAGCGTTAAATTTAGGGTTAGGTTTGCGTTAACGTTAGGTTTAGGCTTAGGGTTAGATTTAGGGTTAGGCATAGGGTTAGGGTTAGTGTTAGGATTGCGTTAGGGTTAGGGTTAGTGTTAGGGTTAGGGTTAGGTTTGCATTAGGGTTAGGGTTAGGATTAGGTTTAGAGTTAAGTTTAGGGTTAGGGTTAGGATTTTGTTAGGGTTAGAGTTAGGGTTAGAGTTTCGGTTAGGTATGCGTTAGGCATAGGGTTAGTGTTAGGGTTAGGGTTAGCTTTGCGTTAGGGTTAGTGTTAGGGTTAACGTTAGGGTTAGGTTTGCGTTAGGGTTAGGGTTAGGATTAGGTTTAGGGTTAAGGTTAGGGTTAGGGTTAGGTTTGTGTTAGGGTTAGGGTTAGGGTTATAGTTTCAGTTAGGTATGCGTCAGGGATAGGGTTAGTTTTAAGGTTAGGGTTAGGTTTGCGTTAGGGTTAGTTTTAGGGTTAGGGTTAGGGTTAGGTTTGTGTTAGGTTTGGGTTAGGGTTAGGGTTAGTGTTAGGTTTGCGTTAGGGTTAGGGTTAGTCTTAGGGTTAGGGTTAGCTATACGTTAGGGTTAGGTTTAGGGTTAGGGTTAGGTTAGCGTTAGGGTTAGGGTTAGGGTTAGGTTTAGGATTAGGGTTAGTGTTAAGGTTAGGGTTAGGTTTGTGTTAGGGTTAGGGTTAGGGTTATGGTTAGTGTTAGGTTTGCGTTAGGGTTAGGGTTAGGGTTAGGGTTAGGGTTAGGGTTAGGGTTAGGTTTAGGGTTAGTTATGCGTTAGGGTTAGGGATAGGGTTCGGGTTAGGGTTAGGTTTCCGTTAGGTTTAGGGTTAGGGTTAGGATTAGGTTTAGGGTTAGGTTTGCGTTAGGATTTGGGTTAGGGTTAGGTTAGGGTTAGGGTTAGAGATAGTGTTAGGTTTGGGTTAGGTTTAGGGTTTAGGGTTAGGGTTAGGTTTAGGGTTAGGTTAGGGTAGGGTTAGGTTAGGGTTTAGGGTTGGGGTTAGGGTTAGGGTTAAGTTTAGGTTTAGGGTAGGGTAAGGGTTAGGGTTATGGTTAGGGTTAGGTTAGGGGTAGGGTTAAGGTTAGGTTTCGGGTTAGGTTTAGGGTTAGTGTTTGGTTGAGTTAAGGTTAGCGTTAGGGTTAGGGTTAGGGCTAGGGTTTAGGATTAGGGTTAGGGTTAGTGTTAGGTTTAGGGTTAGGTTTGCGTAAGGGTTAGGGTTAGAGTTAGGGTTAGGGTTAGAGTTAGGTTTAAGTTTCCGTTACGGTTAGGGTTATGTTTAGGGTTAGGGTTAGGTTTGCATTAGGCTTAGGGTAAGTGTTAGGGTTAGGTTTAGGGTTAGGGTTGCGTTAAGTTTAGGGTTAGGATTAGGATTAGTGTTAGGGTTAGGATTAGGTTTGCGTGAGGCTTAGTGTTAGGGATAGGTTTAGGGTTAGGGTTAGTTAAGAGTTAGGCTTAGGTTAGGGTTAGGGTTTGGGTTAGTGTTTGGTTAGGGTAGGGTTTAGGATTTAGAGTTAGGGTTAGGTTTAGGTTTAGGATAGGGTAGGGTTAGGTTTAAGGTTTAGGGTTAGGGTTAGGGTTAGGTTAGGTTTAGGGTTAGGGTTAGTGTTAGAGTTAGGATTAGGGTTAGGGCTAGGTTTTAGGGTTAGGGTTAGGTTTAGGTTTAGGGTTAGGCTTAGGGTTAGGTTTGCATTAGGGTTAGGGTTAGGGTTAGGTTTACGGTAGGGTTATGGTTAGGGTTAGGGTTATGTTAGGGTGAGGGTTAAGGTTAGAGTTCGGGTTAGGGTTAGGGTTAGGATTAGGTTGAGGTAGGGTTAGGGTTAGGGTTAGGGTTATGGTTAGGGCTAGGAATTAGGGTTAGGGTTAGGGTTAGGGTTAGGGTTAGGGTTAGGGTTAGGTTAGGGTGAGGGTTAAGATTATGTTTCGGGTTAGGGTTAGGGTTAGGATTAGATTGAGGTAGGGTTATGGTTAGTGTTAGGGTTATGATTACGGCTAGGATTTAGTGTTAGGGTTAGGGTTAGGGTTAGGTTAGAGTTAGGTTTAGAGTTTAGGGTTAGGGTTAGGTTTAGGGATAGGTTAGGGTAGGGTTAGGGTTCGGGTTAGTGTTTAGTGTTAGGGTGAGTTTGGGTTATGGTTAGTGTAGGTTTAGGGTTAGAGTTAGGTTTATGGTAACGGGTAGGTTAGGGTTAGGGTTAAGGTTACGTTTCGGGTTAGGGTTAGAGTTTGGGTTAGGGTTAGGTTTAGGTTAGGGTTAGGGTTAGGGTTAGGCTTAGGGTTAGGGTTAGGGTTTACGGTTAAAGTTAGGTTTAGTGTTAGGGTTAGGGTTACGGTTAAGGTTAGGCTTAGGGTTAGTTTGCGTTAGGGTTAGGGTTTAAGATTAGGGTTGGGTTAGGGTTAGGGTTAGGTTTGCGTTAGGGTTAGGGTAAGGGTTAGGTTTAGGGTTAGGTTTAGGGTTAGGGCTGGGTTAGGGTTAGAGTTAGGTTGTTTTAGGTTTATCGTTAGTGTTAGGGTTAGGGTTTAGTGTAAGGGTTAGTGTAAGTTTAGCGTTAGGGTTAGGGATAGGGTTAGAGTTAGGGTTAGGATTTAGGGTTAGATTTGCGTTAGGGTTAGGGTTAAGTTTAGTTTTAAGGTTTGGTTTAGGTTTAGGGTTAGGGTCAGGTTTAGGTTTGCGTTAGGGTTAGGGTTAAGGTTAGTTTTAAGGTTAGGGTTGGGTTAGGGTTTGGGTTAGGGCTAGGGTTTAGGGTTAGGGTTAGGGTTGGGGTTAGGGTTAGGGTTAGGGTTACGGTTAGGTTTGCGTTAGGGTTAGGGTTAAGTTTAGTTTTAAGGTTTGGTTTAGGTTTAGGGTTAGGGTCAGGTTTAGGTTTGCGTTAGGGTTAGGGTTATGGTTAGGGTTCGAGTTAGTTATAGGGCAAGGGTTTATGGTTAGGGTTAAGTTTAGGGTTAGGGTTAGCGTTAGGTTTTTATGGTTAGCGTTAAATTTAGGGTTAGGTTTGCGTTAACGTTAGGTTTAGGCTTAGGGTTAGATTTAGGGTTAGGCATAGGGTTAGTGTTAGGGTTAGGATTGCGTTAGGGTTAGGGTTAGTGTTAGGGTTAGGGTTAGGTTTGCGTTAGGGATAGGGTTAGGGTTACGGTTAGGTTTAGGTTTGCATTAGGGTTAGGGTAAGGATTAGGTTTAGGGTTAGGGTTAGGGTTAGGGTTAGGTTTGCGTTAGGGTTAGGGTTAGGGTTAGGTTTAGGGTTAGTTTTAGGTTTAGGGTTAGGGTTAGGTTTAGGGTTCGGGTTAGGTTTGAATTAGGGTTAGGGTTAGGGTTAGGGTTACGGTTAGGTTTAGGTTTGCGTTAGGGTTAGGGTTAGGATTAGGTTTAGAGTTAAGGTTAGGGTTAGGGTTAGGTTTGTGTTAGGGTTAGGGTTATGGTTTGGGTTTCGGTTAGGTATGCGTTAGGGATAGGGTTAGTGTTAGGGTTAAGGTTAGGGTTAGCGTTAGGGTTAGGGTTTAGGGGTATCTTTAGGTTTAGGGTTAGGTTTAGTGTTAGGTTTAGGCTTAGAGTTAGGTTTAGGGTTAGGGTTAGGATTAGTTTTATGGTTAGGGTTAGGGTTAGGGTTAGGGTTAGGGTTAGGGTTATGGTTAGGGTTAGGGTTTAGGGTTAGGTTTAGGGTTAGGGTTAGGGTTAGGTTTTAGGGTTGAGTGTTAGGGTTTAAGGCTAGAGTTTAGGGTTAGGGTTAGGGTTAGGGTTAGGGTTAGGTTTAGGCTTAGGGTTAGGGTTTGGGTTAGGTTAGGTTTAGGCTTAGGGTTAGGGTTTGGGTTAGGTTAGGTTTAGGGTTAGGGTTAGGGTTAGAGTTAGGGTTAGGGTTAGGGATAGAATTCGGTTTAGGTTTAGGGTTGGGTTAGGGTTGGATTAGCGTTATGGTTAGGGTTAGGGTTAGGGTTAGGGTTAGGGTTCGGGTTCGGGTTAGGGTTAGGTTTAGGGTTAGGGTTAGGGTTAGGGTTAGGGTTAGGTTTGCTTTAGGGTTATGGTTAGCGTTAGGTTTGGTTTAGGGTTAGGTTTGCGTTAGGGTTAGGGTTAGAATTAGGATTAGGTTTAGGGTTAGGGTTACGGTTAGGGTTAGGGTTATGGTTAGGTTTGCTTTAGGGTTAGGGTTAGGGTTAGGTTTAGGTTTAGGTTTGCATTAGGGTTAGGTTTAGTGTTAGGGTTAGGGTTAGGGTTAGTGTTTGTGTTAGGTTTAGGTTAACGTTAGGGTTAGGGTTAGGGTTAGGTTTAAGTTTAGGGTTAGGGTTAGGGTTGGTTAGGGTTAGGGTTAGGGTTTAGGGTTAGAGTTAGGTTTAGGGTTAGGTTTAGGTTTATGGTTAGGGTTAGATTTAGGGTTAGGTTTGTGTTAGGGTTTTCGTTAGGGTTAGGGTTAGGGTAGGGTTTAGTGTTAGGGTTACGGTTAGGTTAGCGTTAGTTTAGGGTTAGGGTTAGGGTTAGGGTTGAGTTAGGGTTAGGGTTAGGGTTAGGGTTAGGGTTAGGGTTAGGGTTAGGGTTAAGTTTAGGGTTAGGTTTCCGTTAAGGTTAGGGTTAGGGTTAAGTTTAGGTTTAGGATTAGGGTTAGGTTAGGGTTAGGATTAAGGTTAGGTTTCGGGTTAGGGTTAGGTTTAGGTTTAGGTTGAGGTATGGTTAGGGTTAGGGTTAGTGTTACGCTTAGGCTAGGGTTTAGATTTATGGTTAGGGTTAGGGTTAGGGTTAGGTTTGCGTTAGGGTTAGGGTTAGGGTTAGGGTTAGGGTTAGGTTTAGGTTTGCGTTAGGGTTAAGGTTAGGGTTAGGGTTAGTTTGCGTTAGGGTTAGGGTTATGGTTAGGATTTGGGTTAGGGTTAGGGTTAGGTTTAGGTTTGCGTTATGGTTATGTTTAGGGTTAGGGTTAGGGTTTAGGGTTAGGGTTTAGGGTTAGGGTTAGGGTAAGTGTTAGGGTTTAGTGTTAGGGTTAAGGTTAGGGTTAGTGTTAGGGTTAGGGTTAGGGTTTAGGGTTGAGGGTTAGGGGAAGTGTTAGGGTTTAGGGTTAGGGTTAAGGTTAAGGTTAGGGTAAGTGTTAGGGTTTAGGGTTAGGGTTAAGATTAGGGTTAGTGTTAGGGTTAGGGTTAGGGTTTAGGGTTGAGGGTTAGGGTTTAGGGTTAGGGTTTAGGGTTAGGGTTAGGGTTAGGGTTAGGGTTTAGGGATGAGGGTTAGTGTTTTGGGTTAGGGTTTAGGGTTAGGGTTAGGGTTAGGGTTAGGGTTAGGGTTAGGGTTAGGGTTAGGGTATAGGCTTAGGGTTAGGGTAAGGGTTCGGGTTCGTGCTAGGGTTAGTTTTGCGTTACATTTAGGGTAGAGTTAGGGATAGGGTTAGGGTTAGGATTAGGGTTAGGTTTGTGTTAGAGTTATGGTTAGGGTAAGGGTTAGTGTCAGGGTTTAGGGTTAGGGTTAGGGTTAGGGTTAGGGTTAGGATTTAGGATTAGGTTTGCTTTCAGTTTAGTGTTAGGGTTACGGTTATGTTTCCGTTAGGGTTAGGGTTAGGCTTATGGTTAGGTTTCGTTAGGGTTAGGGTTAAGGTTAGTTTTAAGGTTAGGCTTAGGGTTAGGGTTAGGGTTAGAGTTATGGTTAGGTTTAGGGTTAGTTTAGGGTTAGGATTAGGGTTAGGTTTGCGTTAGTGTTAGGGTTAGGTTTATGGTTAGTTTTAGGGTTAGGTTTGCTTTAGAGTTAGGGTTAGGTTTAGGGTTAGGTTTGCGTTAGGGTTAGGGTTAGGGTTAGGCATAGGCTTAGTGTTGGGGTAGATTTAGGATTAGGGTTAGGGTTAGGTTTAGGGTTAGGGTTCGGGTTCGGGTTCGTGTTCGTGTTCGGGTTCGGGTTCGGGTTCGGTTCCGGGTTCGGGTTCGTGTTTGGGTTCGGGTTTGGGTTAGGGTTAGGCTTAGTGTTAGGGTTAGGTTTGTGTTAGGGTTAGGGTTATGGTTAGGTTTAGGGTTAGGGTTAGGATTAGGGTTAGGTTTGCATTAGGGTTATGGTTAGGTTAGGGTTAGTGTTAGGGTTTAGGGTTAGGGTTAGGGTTAGGGTTAGGGTTAGGGTTATGGTTAGGATTTAGGATTAGGTTTGCTTTCAGTTTAGTGTTAGGGTTACGGTTATGTTTCCGTTAGGGTTAGGGTTAGGCTTATGGTTAGGTTTCGTTAGGGTTAGGGTTAAGGTTACTTTTAAGGTTAGGCTTAGGGTTAGGGTTAGGGTTAGAGTTATGGTTAGGTTTAGGGTTAGTTTAGGGTTAGGATTAGGGTTAGGTTTGCGTTAGTGTTAGGGTTAGGTTTATGGTTAGTTTTAGGGTTAGGTTTGCTTTAGAGTTAGGGTTAGGTTTAGGGTTAGGTTTGCGTTAGGGTTAGGGTTATGGTTAGGCATAGGCTTAGTGTTGGGGTAGGTTTAGGATTAGGATTAGGGTTAGGTTTAGGGTTAGGGTTCGGGTTCGGGTTCGTGTTCGTGTTCGTGTTCGGGTTCGGGTTCGGTTCCGGGTTCGGGTTCGGGTTTGGGTTCGGGTTTGGGTTAGGGTTAGGCTTAGGGTTAGGGTTAGGTTTGTGTTAGGGTTAGGGTTATGGTTAGGTTTAGGGTTAGGGTTAGGATTAGGGTTAGGTTTGCGTTAGGGTTATGGTTAGGTTAAGGTTAGTGTTAGGGTTTAGGGTTAGGGTTAGGGTTAGGGTTAGGGTTAGGGTTATGGTTAGGATTTAGGATTAGGTTTGCTTTCAGTTTAGTGTTAGGGTTACGGTTATGTTTCCGTTAGGGTTAGGGTTAGGCTTATGGTTAGGTTTCGTTAGGGTTAGGGTTAAGGTTAGTTTTAAGGTTAGGCTTAGGGTTAGGGTTAGGGTTAGAGTTATGGTTAGGTTTAGGGTTAGTTTAGGGTTAGGATTAGGGTTAGGTTTGCGTTAGGGTTAGGGTTAGGTTTATGGTAGTTTTAGGGTTAGGTTTGCTTTAGAGTTAGGGTTAGGTTTAGGGTTAGGTTTGCGTTAGGGTTAGGGTTAGGGTTAGGCATAGGCTTAGTGTTGGGGTAGGTTTAGGATTAGGGTTAGGGTTAGGTTTAGGGTTAGGGTTCGGGTTCGGGTTCGTGTTCGTGTTCGGGTTCGGGTTCGGGTTCGGTTCCGGGTTCGGGTTCGTGTTTGGGTTCGGGTTTGGGTTAGGGTTAGGCTTAGGGTTAGGGTTAGGTTTGTGTTAGGGTTAGGGTTATGGTTAGGTTTAGGGTTAGGGTTAGGATTAGGGTTAGGTTTGCGTTAGGGTTATGGTTAGGTTAGGGTTAGTGTTAGGGTTTAAGGTTAGGGTTAGGGTTAGGGTTAGGGTTAGGGTTATGGTTAGGGTTTAGGCTTAAGTTTGCTTTCAGTTTAGTGTTAGGGTTACGGTTATGTTTCCGTTAGGGTTAGGGTTAGGCTTATGATTAGGCTTAGTTAGGGTTAGGGTTAAGGTTAGTTTTAAGGTGAAGCTTAGGGTTATGGTTAGGGTTAGAGTTAGGGTTAGGTTTAGGGTTAGGGTTAGGGTTAGGATTAGGGTTAGGTTTGCGTTAGAGTTAGGGTTAGGTTTAGGGTTAGGGTTCTGGTTAGGTTTGCTTTAGGGTTAGGGTTAGCGTTAGGGTTAGGTTTAGGGTTAGGTTTGCGTTAGGGTTAGGGTTAGGGTTAGGGTTAGGGTTAGGGTTAAGGTTAGGGTTAGGTTTAGGGTTAGGTTTGCGTTAGGGTTAGGTTTAAGGTGAGGTTTAGGGTTAGGTTTGCGTTAGGGTTCGGGTTAGGGTTAGGGTTAGGGTTAGGGTTAGGGTTAGGGTTTGTGTTAGTGTTAGGTTAATGTTAGGGTTAGGGTTAGGGTTAGGGTTAGGGTTTAGCGTTTAGTTTTGGTTTAGGATTAGGTTTAGTGTTTTAGGTTTATGGTTAGTGTTAGGGTTAGGTTTAGTGTTAGGTTACTGTTAGGGTTAGGGTTAGGGTTAGGGTTAGGTTTAGGGTTAGGGTTCGGGTTCGGGTTCGTGTTCGTGTTCGTGTTCGGGTTCGGGTTCGGTTCCGGGTTCGGGTTCGTGTTTGGGTTCGGGTTTGGGTTAGGGTTAGGCTTAGGGTTAGGGTTAGGTTTGTGTTAGGGTTAGGGTTATGGTTAGGTTTAGGGTTAGGGTTAGGATTAGGGTTAGGTTTGCGTTAGGGTTATGGTTAGGTTAAGGTTAGTGTTAGGGTTTAGGGTTAGGGTTAGGGTTAGGGTTAGGGTTAGGGTTATGGTTAGGATTTAGGATTAGGTTTGCTTTCAGTTTAGTGTTAGGGTTACGGTTATGTTTCCGTTAGGGTTAGGGTTAGGCTTATGGTTAGGTTTCGTTAGGGTTAGGGTTAAGGTTAGTTTTAAGGTTAGGCTTAGGGTTAGGGTTAGGGTTAGAGTTATGGTTAGGTTTAGGGTTAGTTTAGGGTTAGGATTAGGGTTAGGTTTGCGTTAGGGTTAGGGTTAGGTTTATGGTAGTTTTAGGGTTAGGTTTGCTTTAGAGTTAGGGTTAGGTTTAGGGTTAGGTTTGCGTTAGGGTTAGGGTTAGGGTTAGGCATAGGCTTAGTGTTGGGGTAGGTTTAGGATTAGGGTTAGGGTTAGGTTTAGGGTTAGGGTTCGGGTTCGGGTTCGTGTTCGTGTTCGGGTTCGGGTTCGGGTTCGGTTCCGGGTTCGGGTTCGTGTTTGGGTTCGGGTTTGGGTTAGGGTTAGGCTTAGGGTTAGGGTTAGGTTTGTGTTAGGGTTAGGGTTATGGTTAGGTTTAGGGTTAGGGTTAGGATTAGGGTTAGGTTTGCGTTAGGGTTATGGTTAGGTTAGGGTTAGTGTTAGGGTTTAGGGTTAGGGTTAGGGTTAGGGTTAGGGTTAGGGTTATGGTTAGGATTTAGGCTTAAGTTTGCTTTCAGTTTAGTGTTAGGGTTACGGTTATGTTTCCGTTAGGGTTAGGGTTAGGCTTATGATTAGGCTTAGTTAGGGTTAGGGTTAAGGTTAGTTTTAAGGTGAAGCTTAGGGTTATGGTTAGGGTTAGAGTTAGGGTTAGGTTTAGGGTTAGGGTTAGGGTTAGGATTAGGGTTAGGTTTGCGTTAGAGTTAGGGTTAGGTTTAGGGTTAGGGTTCTGGTTAGGTTTGCTTTAGGGTTAGGGTTAGCGTTAGGGTTAGGTTTAGGGTTAGGTTTGCGTTAGGGTTAGGGTTAGGGTTAGGGTTAGGGTTAGGGTTAAGGTTAGGGTTAGGTTTAGGGTTAGGTTTGCGTTAGGGTTAGGTTTAAGGTGAGGTTTAGGGTTAGGTTTGCGTTAGGGTTAGGGTTAGGGTTAGGGTTAGGGTTAGGGTTAGGGTTAGGGTTTGTGTTAGTGTTAGGTTAATGTTAGGGTTAGGGTTAGGGTTAGGGTTAGGGTTTAGCGTTTAGCTTTGGTTTAGGATTAGGTTTAGTGTTTTAGGTTTATGGTTAGTGTTAGGGTTAGGTTTAGTGTTAGGTTACTGTTAGGGTTAGGGTTAGGGTTAGGGTTAGGTTTATGGTTAGGGCTAAGGTTTAGATTTATGGTTAGTGTTCGGATTTGGGTTAGCATTAGGGTTTTATGGTTAGGGTTAGGGTTAGGGTTACGTTTGCGTTAAGGTTAGTGTTAGGGTTAGGTTTAGGTTTAGGGTTAGGGATAGTGTTAGGGTCAGATTTGCGTTACATTTAGGGTACGTTTAGGGTTAGGGTTAGGTTTGCGTTAGGGTTAGGCTTAAGGTTATGTTTAGGGTTAGGTTTAGGGTTAGGTTTGCGTTAGGATTATGGTTAGGGTTAGGTTTAGGGTTAGGGTTAGGGTTAGGGTTAAGTTTGCATTAGGTTTATGGTTAGGGTTAGGGTTAGTGTTAGGGTTTAGGGTAAGGGTTAGGGTTAGGGTTAGGGTTAGGATTTAGGTTAGTTTTGAGTTAGGTTTAGGGTTAGGTTTAGGGTTAGTGTTAGGGTTAGTGTTAGGGATTAGGATTGAGTGTTCGGGTTTAAGGTTAGAGTTTAGGGTTAGGGTTAGGGTTAGGGTTAGGGTTTAGGCTTAGGTTTAGGGTTTGGGTAAGGTTAGGTTTAGGGTTAGGGTTAGTGTTAGGGTTAGGGTTAGAGTTAGGGTTAGGGTTAGGGATAGGATTAGGTTTAGGGTTTGGGTTAGGTTTATGGTTAGGGTTCGGGTTCGGGTTCGGGTTTGAGTTAGGGTTAGGGTTAGGGTTAGGCTTAGGGTTAGGGTTAGGGTTTACGGTTAAAGTTAGGTTTAGTGTTAGGGTTAGGGTTACGGTTAAGGTTAGGCTTAGGGTTAGTTTGCGTTAGGGTTAGGGTTTAAGATTAGGGTTGGGTTAGGGTTAGGGTTAGGTTTGCGTTAGGGTTAGGGTAAGGGTTAGGTTTAGGGTTAGGTTTAGGGTTAGGGCTGGGTTAGGGTTAGAGTTAAGTTGTTTTAGGTTTATCGTTAGTGTTAGGGTTAGGGTTTAGTGTAAGGGTTAGTGTAAGTTTAGCGTTAGGGTTAGGGATAGGGTTAGAGTTAGGGTTAGGATTTAGGGTTAGATTTGCGTTAGGGTTAGGGTTAAGTTTAGTTTTAAGGTTTGGTTTAGGTTTAGGGTTAGGGTCAGGTTTAGGTTTGCGTTAGGGTTAGGGTTAAGGTTAGTTTTAAGGTTAGGGTTGGGTTAGGGTTTGGGTTAGGGCTAGGGTTTAGGGTTAGGGTTAGGGTTGGGGTTAGGGTTAGGGTTAGGGTTACGGTTAGGTTTGCGTTAGGGTTAGGGTTAAGTTTAGTTTTAAGGTTTGGTTTAGGTTTAGGGTTAGGGTCAGGTTTAGGTTTGCGTTAGGGTTAGGGTTATGGTTAGGGTTCGAGTTAGTTATAGGGCAAGGGTTTATGGTTAGGGTTAAGTTTAGGGTTAGGGTTAGCGTTAGGTTTTTATGGTTAGCGTTAAATTTAGGGTTAGGTTTGCGTTAACGTTAGGTTTAGGCTTAGGGTTAGATTTAGGGTTAGGCATAGGGTTAGTGTTAGGGTTAGGATTGCGTTAGGGTTAGGGTTAGTGTTAGGGTTAGGGTTAGGTTTGCGTTAGGGATAGGGTTAGGGTTACGGTTAGGTTTAGGTTTGCATTAGGGTTAGGGTAAGGATTAGGTTTAGGGTTAGGGTTAGGGTTAGGGTTAGGTTTGCGTTAGGGTTAGGGTTAGGGTTAGGTTTAGGGTTAGTTTTAGGTTTAGGGTTAGGGTTAGGTTTAGGGTTCGGGTTAGGTTTGAATTAGGGTTAGGGTTAGGGTTAGGGTTACGGTTAGGTTTAGGTTTGCGTTAGGGTTAGGGTTAGGATTAGGTTTAGAGTTAAGGTTAGGGTTAGGGTTAGGTTTGTGTTAGGGTTAGGGTTATGGTTTGGGTTTCGGTTAGGTATGCGTTAGGGATAGGGTTAGTGTTAGGGTTAAGGTTAGGGTTAGCGTTAGGGTTAGGGTTTAGGGGTATCTTTAGGTTTAGGGTTAGGTTTAGTGTTAGGTTTAGGCTTAGAGTTAGGTTTAGGGTTAGGGTTAGGATTAGTTTTATGGTTAGGGTTAGGGTTAGGGTTAGGGTTAGGGTTAGGGTTATGGTTAGGGTTAGGGTTTAGGGTTAGGTTTAGGGTTAGGGTTAGGGTTAGGTTTTAGGGTTGAGTGTTAGGGTTTAAGGCTAGAGTTTAGGGTTAGGGTTAGGGTTAGGGTTAGGGTTAGGTTTAGGCTTAGGGTTAGGGTTTGGGTTAGGTTAGGTTTAGGGTTAGGGTTAGGGTTAGAGTTAGGGTTAGGGTTAGGGATAGAATTCGGTTTAGGTTTAGGGTTGGGTTAGGGTTGGATTAGCGTTATGGTTAGGGTTAGGGTTAGGGTTAGGGTTAGGGTTCGGGTTCGGGTTAGGGTTAGGTTTAGGGTTAGGGTTAGGGTTAGGGTTAGGGTTAGGTTTGCTTTAGGGTTATGGTTAGCGTTAGGTTTTGTTTAGGGTTAGGTTTGCGTTAGGGTTAGGGTTAGAATTAGGATTAGGTTTAGGGTTAGGGTTACGGTTAGGGTTAGGGTTATGGTTAGGTTTGCTTTAGGGTTAGGGTTAGGGTTAGGTTTAGGTTTAGGTTTGCATTAGGGTTAGGTTTAGTGTTAGGGTTAGGGTTAGGGTTAGTGTTTGTGTTAGGTTTAGGTTAACGTTAGGGTTAGGGTTAGGGTTAGGTTTAAGTTTAGGGTTAGGGTTAGGGTTGGTTAGGGTTAGGGTTAGGGTTTAGGGTTAGAGTTAGGTTTAGGGCTAGGTTTAGGTTTATGGTTAGGGTTAGATTTAGGGTTAGGTTTGTGTTAGGGTTTTCGTTAGGGTTAGGGTTAGGGTAGGGTTTAGTGTTAGGGTTACGGTTAGGTTAGCGTTAGTTTAGGGTTAGGGTTAGGGTTAGGGTTGAGTTAGGGTTAGGGTTAGGGTTAGGGTTAGGGTTAGGGTTAGGGTTAGGGTTAGGGTTAAGTTTAGGGTTAGGTTTCCGTTAAGGTTAGGGTTAGGGTTAAGTTTAGGTTTAGGATTAGGGTTAGGTTAGGGTTAGGATTAAGGTTAGGTTTCGGGTTAGGGTTAGGTTTAGGTTTAGGTTGAGGTATGGTTAGGGTTAGGGTTAGTGTTACGCTTAGGCTAGGGTTTAGATTTATGGTTAGGGTTAGGGTTAGGGTTAGGTTTGCGTTAGGGTTAGGGTTAGGGTTAGGGTTAGGGTTAGGGTTAGGGTTAGGGTTAGGTTTAGGTTTGCGTTAGGGTTAAGGTTAGGGTTAGGGTTAGTTTGCGTTAGGGTTAGGGTTATGGTTAGGATTTGGGTTAGGGTTAGGGTTAGGTTTAGGTTTGCGTTATGGTTATGTTTAGGGTTAGGGTTAGGGTTTAGGGTTAGGGTTTAGGGTTAGGGTTAGGGTAAGTGTTAGGGTTTAGTGTTAGGGTTAAGGTTAGGGTTAGTGTTAGGGTTAGGGTTAGGGTTTAGGGTTGAGGGTTAGGGGAAGTGTTAGGGTTTAGGGTTAGGGTTAAGGTTAAGGTTAGGGTAAGTGTTAGGGTTTAGGGTTAGGGTTAAGATTAGGGTTAGTGTTAGGGTTAGGGTTAGGGTTTAGGGTTGAGGGTTAGGGTTTAGGGTTAGGGTTTAGGGTTAGGGTTAGGGATAGGGTTAGGGTTTAGGGATGAGGGTTAGTGTTTTGGGTTAGGGTTTAGGGTTAGGGTTAGGGTTAGGGTTAGGGTTAGGGTTAGGGTTAGGGTATAGGCTTAGGGTTAGGGTAAGGGTTCGGGTTCGTGCTAGGGTTAGTTTTGCGTTACATTTAGGGTAGAGTTAGGGATAGGGTTAGGGTTAGGATTAGGGTTAGGTTTGTGTTAGAGTTATGGTTAGGGTAAGGGTTAGTGTCAGGGTTTAGGGTTAGGGTTAGGGTTAGGGTTAGGGTTAGGATTTAGGATTAGGTTTGCTTTCAGTTTAGTGTTAGGGTTACGGTTATGTTTCCGTTAGGGTTAGGGTTAGGCTTATGGTTAGGTTTCGTTAGGGTTAGGGTTAAGGTTAGTTTTAAGGTTAGGCTTAGGGTTAGGGTTAGGGTTAGAGTTATGGTTAGGTTTAGGGTTAGTTTAGGGTTAGGATTAGGGTTAGGTTTGCGTTAGTGTTAGGGTTAGGTTTATGGTTAGTTTTAGGGTTAGGTTTGCTTTAGAGTTAGGGTTAGGTTTAGGGTTAGGTTTGCGTTAGGGTTAGGGTTAGGGTTAGGCATAGGCTTAGTGTTGGGGTAGATTTAGGATTAGGGTTAGGGTTAGGTTTAGGGTTAGGGTTCGGGTTCGGGTTCGTGTTCGTGTTCGGGTTCGGGTTCGGGTTCGGTTCCGGGTTCGGGTTCGTGTTTGGGTTCGGGTTTGGGTTAGGGTTAGGCTTAGGGTTAGGGTTAGGTTTGTGTTAGGGTTAGGGTTATGGTTAGGTTTAGGGTTAGGGTTAGGATTAGGGTTAGGTTTGCATTAGGGTTATGGTTATGTTAGGGTTAGTGTTAGGGTTTAGGATTAGGGTTAGGGTTAGGGTTAGGGTTAGGGTTATGGTTAGGATTTAGGATTAGGTTTGCTTTCAGTTTAGTGTTAGGGTTACGGTTATGTTTCCGTTAGGGTTAGGGTTAGGCTTATGGTTAGGTTTCGTTAGGGTTAGGGTTAAGGTTACTTTTAAGGTTAGGCTTAGGGTTAGGGTTAGGGTTAGAGTTATGGTTAGGTTTAGGGTTAGTTTAGGGTTAGGATTAGGGTTAGGTTTGCGTTAGTGTTAGGGTTAGGTTTATGGTTAGTTTTAGGGTTAGGTTTGCTTTAGAGTTAGGGTTAGGTTTAGGGTTAGGTTTGCGTTAGGGTTAGGGTTATGGTTAGGCATAGGCTTAGTGTTGGGGTAGGTTTAGGATTAGGGTTAGGGTTAGGTTTAGGGTTAGGGTTCGGGTTCGGGTTCGTGTTCGTGTTCGTGTTCGGGTTCGGGTTCGGTTCCGGGTTCGGGTTCGTGTTTGGGTTCGGGTTTGGGTTAGGGTTAGGCTTAGGGTTAGGGTTAGGTTTGTGTTAGGGTTAGGGTTATGGTTAGGTTTAGGGTTAGGGTTAGGATTAGGGTTAGGTTTGCGTTAGGGTTATGGTTAGGTTAAGGTTAGTGTTAGGGTTTAGGGTTAGGGTTAGGGTTAGGGTTAGGGTTAGGGTTATGGTTAGGATTTAGGATTAGGTTTGCTTTCAGTTTAGTGTTAGGGTTACGGTTATGTTTCCGTTAGGGTTAGGGTTAGGCTTATGGTTAGGTTTCGTTAGGGTTAGGGTTAAGGTTAGTTTTAAGGTTAGGATTAGGGTTAGGGTTAGGGTTAGAGTTATGGTTAGGTTTAGGGTTAGTTTAGGGTTAGGATTAGGGTTAGGTTTGCGTTAGGGTTAGGGTTAGGTTTATGGTAGTTTTAGGGTTAGGTTTGCTTTAGAGTTAGGGTTAGGTTTAGGGTTAGGTTTGCGTTAGGGTTAGGGTTAGGGTTAGGCATAGGCTTAGTGTTGGGGTAGGTTTAGGATTAGGGTTAGGGTTAGGTTTAGGGTTAGGGTTCGGGTTCGGGTTCGTGTTCGTGTTCGGGTTCGGGTTCGGGTTCGGTTCCGGGTTCGGGTTCGTGTTTGGGTTCGGGTTTGGGTTAGGGTTAGGCTTAGGGTTAGGGTTAGGTTTGTGTTAGGGTTAGGGTTATGGTTAGGTTTAGGGTTAGGGTTAGGATTAGGGTTAGGTTTGCGTTAGGGTTATGGTTAGGTTAGGGTTAGTGTTAGGGTTTAGGGTTAGGGTTAGGGTTAGGGTTAGGGTTAGGGTTAGGGTTAGGATTTAGGCTTAAGTTTGCTTTCAGTTTAGTGTTAGGGTTACGGTTATGTTTCCGTTAGGGTTAGGGTTAGGCTTATGATTAGGCTTAGTTAGGGTTAGGGTTAAGGTTAGTTTTAAGGTGAAGCTTAGGGTTATGGTTAGGGTTAGAGTTAGGGTTAGGTTTAGGGTTAGGGTTAGGGTTAGGATTAGGGTTAGGTTTGCGTTAGAGTTAGGGTTAGGTTTAGGGTTAGGGTTCTGGTTAGGTTTGCTTTAGGGTTAGGGTTAGCGTTAGGGTTAGGTTTAGGGTTAGGTTTGCGTTAGGGTTAGGGTTAGGGTTAGGGTTAGGGTTAGGGTTAAGGTTAGGGTTAGGTTTAGGGTTAGGTTTGCGTTAGGGTTAGGTTTAAGGTGAGGTTTAGGGTTAGGTTTGCGTTAGGGTTAGGGTTAGGGTTAGGGTTAGGGTTAGGGTTAGGGTTAGGGTTAGGGTTTGTGTTAGTGTTAGGTTAATGTTAGGGTTAGGGTTAGGGTTAGGGTTAGGGTTTAGCGTTTAGTTTTGGTTTAGGATTAGGTTTAGTGTTTTAGGTTTATGGTTAGTGTTAGGGTTAGGTTTAGTGTTAGGTTACTGTTAGGGTTAGGGTTAGGGTTAGGGTTAGGTTTATGGTTAGGGCTAAGGTTTAGATTTATGGTTAGTGTTCAGATTAGGGTTAGCATTAGGGTTTTATGGTTAGGGTTAGGGTTAGGGTTACGTTTGCGTTAAGGTTAGTGTTAGGGTTAGGTTTAGGTTTAGGGTTAGGGATAGTGTTAGGGTCAGATTTGCGTTACATTTAGGGTACGTTTAGGGTTAGGGTTAGGTTTGCGTTAGGGTTAGGCTTAAGGTTAGGTTTAGGGTTAGGTTTAGGGTTAGGTTTGCGTTAGGATTATGGTTAGGGTTAGGTTTAGGGTTAGGGTTAGGGTTAGGGTTAAGTTTGCATTAGGTTTATGGTTAGGGTTAGGGTTAGTGTTAGGGTTTAGGGTAAGGGTTAGGGTTAGGGTTAGGGTTAGGATTTAGGTTAGTTTTGAGTTAGGTTTAGGGTTAGGTTTAGGGTTAGTGTTAGGGTTAGTGTTAGGGATTAGGATTGAGTGTTCGGGTTTAAGGTTAGAGTTTAGGGTTAGGGTTAGGGTTAGGGTTAGGGTTTAGGCTTAGGTTTAGGGTTTGGGTAAGGTTAGGTTTAGGGTTAGGGTTAGTGTTAGGGTTAGGGTTAGAGTTAGGGTTAGGGTTAGGGATAGGATTAGGTTTAGGGTTTGGGTTAGGTTTATGGTTAGGGTTCGGGTTCGGGTTCGGGTTTGAGTTAGGGTTAGGGTTAGGGTTAGGGTTAGGCTTAGGGTTAGGGCTAAGGTATAGGGTTAGGTTTAGTGTTCGAATTAGGGTTAGCGTTAGGGTTTTATGATTAGGGTTAGGGTTAGGGTTCCGTTTGCGTTAAGGTTAGTGTTAGGGTTAGCATTAGGTTTAGGGGATAGGGCTAGTGTTAGGGTTAGTTTTGCGTTACATTTAGGGTAGGTTTAGGGTTAGGGTTAAGTTTGCGTTACGGTTAGGCTTAGGGTTAGGGTTAGGGTTAGGTTTGCGTTATAATTAGGGTTAGGGTTATGTTTAGGGTTAGGGTTAAGGTTAGGATTAGGTTTGCGTTAGGGTTATGGTTAGGGTTAGGGCTAGTGTTAGGGTTTAGGGTTAGGTTTAGGGTTAGGGTTAGGTTTAGGGTTAGGTTTAGGGTTAGGGTTAGGTTTGCATTAGGGTTATGGTTAGGGTTAGGGTTATTGTTAGGGTTTAGGGTTAGGTTTAGGGTTAGGGTTAGGGTTAGATTTAGGGTTAGGGTTAGGTTTAGGGTTAGGTTTGCGTTAGAGTTATGTTTAAGATTAGGGTTAGTGTTAGGGTTTAGTTTAGGGTTACTGTTAGGTTAGCGCTAGGGTTAGGGTTAGGGTTCGGGTTAGGGTTAGGGTTAGTGTTAGGATTTAGGGTTAGGTTTGCTTTAGGTTAGGGTTAGGGTTAGGGTTATGTTTCTGTTAGGGTTAGGGTTAGGGTTAGGCCTATGATTAGGTTTGCGTTAGGGTTACGGTTAAGTTTAGTTTTAAGGTTAGAGTTAGGGTAAGGTTAGGGTAAGGATTTAAGGTTAGGTTTGCTTTAGGTTTAGGTTTAGGGTTAGGGTTATATTTCCGTTAGGGTTAGAGTTATGGTTAGGCTCATGGTTAGGTTTGCGTTAGGTTTACGGTTAAGGTTAGTTTTAAGGTTAGGGTTAGGGTTAGGGCTAAGGTTAGAGTTAGGGTTAGGGTAAGGGTTAAGTTTAGGGTTAGGTTTAGGGTTAGGGTTAGGGTTATGGTTACGGTTAGGTTTCCGATAGGGTTAGGGTTAGGGTTAGGGTTAGTGTTAGGGTTAGGTCTGCGTTAGGGTTCGGGTTAGGGTTAGGGTTAGGGTTTTGGTTAGATTTAGGGTTAGGGTTAGGGTTTGGGTTTGGGTTAGGTTTAGGTTAACGTTAGGTTTAGGGTTAGGGTTAGGGTTAGGGTTCAGGGTTAAGTTTTGGTTTAGGGTTAGGTTTAGTGTTTTAGGTTTAGGGTTAGTTTTAGGGTTAGGGTTATGGTTAGGTTTCCGTTAAGGTTAGGGATAGGGTTAGGGTTAGGGTTAGGTTTGCTTTAGGGTTAGGGTTAGGGTTAGGTTTAGGGTTAGGGATAGGCTTATGGTTAGGTTTACGTTTGGGTTATGGTTAGGGTTAGGGTTAGTGTTAGGGTTTAGGGTTAGGGTTAGGATTAGGTTAGCGTTAGGTTTAGGGTTAGGCTTAGGGTTAGGGTTAGGATTTAGGGTTAGGTTTGCTTTAGGTTTAGAGTTAGGGTTAGTGCTATGTTTCCGTTAGGGTTAGGGTTATGGTTAGTTTTAGGGTTAGGTTTGCGTTAGGGTTAGGGTTAAGGTTAGTTTTAAGGTTAAGTTTAGGGTTAGGCTTAGGGTTAGGTTTAGTTTTGATTAGAGATAGGGTTAGTGTTATGGTTAGGGTTAGGGTTAGGGTAATGCTTCAGGGTTAAGTTTAGTTTTGTGGTTAGGTTTAGGGTTAGTGTTAGGGTTAGGTTTAGGGTTAGGATTCAGGTTCTGGTTCGTGTTCGGGTCGGGTTCGTGTACGGGTTTGGGTTCAGGTTCGTGTTTGTGTTCGGGTTCGGGTTAGGGTTAGTTTTGCGTTACATTTAGGGTAGGGTTAGGGATAGGGTTAGGTTTAGGGTTAGGGTTAGGATTAGGGTTAGGTTTGTGTTAGGGTTATGGTTAGGGTAAGGGTTAGTGTTAGGGTTTAGGGTTAGGGTTAGGGTTAGGGTTAGGGTTAGGGTTAGGATTTAGGATTAGGTTTGCTTTCAGTTTAGTGTTAGGGTTACGGTTATGTTTCCGTTAGGGTTAGGGTTAGGCTTATGGTTAGGTTTCGTTAGGGTTAGGGTTAAGGTTTGTTTTAAGGTTAGGCTTAGGGTTAGGGTTAGGGTTAGAGTTATGGTTAGGTTTAGGGTTAGTTTAGGGTTAGGATTAGGGTTAGGTTTGCGTTAGGGTTAGGGTTAGGTTTATGGTTAGTTTTAGGGTTAGCTTTGCTTTAGAGTTAGGGTTAGGTTTAGGGTTAGGTTTGCGTTAGGGTTAGGGTTAGGGTTAGGCATAGGCTTAGTGTTGGGGTAAGTTTAGGTTTAGGGTTAGGGTTAGGTTTAGGGTTAGGGTTCGGGTTCGTGTTCGTGTTCGGGTTCGGGTTCGGGTTCGGTTCCGGGTTCGGGTTCGTGTTTGGGTTCGGGTTTGGGTTAGGGTTAGGCTTAGGGTTAGGGTTAGGTTTGTGTTAGGGTTAGGGTTATGGTTAGGTTTAGGGTTAGGGTTAGGATTAGGGTTAGGTTTGCGTTAGGGTTATGGTTAGGTTAGGGTTAGTGTTAGGGTTTAGGGTTAGGGTTAGGGTTAGGGTTAGGGTTAGGGTTAGGGTTAGGGTTATGGTTAGGATTTAGGCTTAAGTTTGCTTTCAGTTTAGTGTTAGGGTTACGGTTATGTTTCCGTTAGGGTTAGGGTTAGGATTATGATTAGGCTTAGTTAGGGTTAGGGTTAAGGTTAGTTTTAAGGTGAAGCTTAGGGTTATGGTTAGGGTTAGAGTTAGGGTTAGGTTTAGGGTTAGGGTTAGGGTTAGGATTAGGGTTAGGTTTGCGTTAGAGTTAGGGTTAGGTTTAGGGTTAGGGTTCGGGTTAGGTTTGCTTTAGGGTTAGGGTTAGCGTTAGGGTTAGGTTTAGGGTTAGGTTTGCGTTAGGGTTAGCGTTAGGGTTAGGGTTAGGGTTAAGGTTAGGGTTAGGGTTAGGTTTGCGTTAGGGTTAGGGTTAGGGTGAGGTTTAGGGTTAGGTTTGCGTTAGGGTTAGGGTTAGGGTTAGGGTTAGGGTTAGGGTTAGGGTTTGTGTTAGGGTTAGGTTAACGTTAGGTTAGGGTTAGGGTTAGGGTTAGGGTTTAGGGTTTAGTTTTGGTTTAGGATTAGGTTTAGTGTTTTAGGTTTATGGTTAGTGTTAGGGTTAGGTTTAGTGTTAGGTTACTGTTAGGGTTAGGGTTAGGGTTAGGGTTAGGTTTATGGTTAGGGCTAAGGTTTAGGGTTATGGTTAGTGTTCGGATTAGGGTTAGCATTAGGGTTTTATGGTTAGGGTTAGGGTTAGGGTTACGTTTGCGTTAAGGTTAGTGTTAGGGTTAGGTTTAGGTTTAGGGTTAGGGATAGTGTTAGGGTCAGTTTTGCGTTACATTTAGGGTAGGTTTAGGGTTAGGGTTAGGTTTGCGTTAGGGTTAGGCTTCAGGTTAGATTTAGGATTAGGGTTAGGGTTAGGTTTGCGTTAGGATTAGGGTTATGGTTAAGTTTAGGGTTAGGGTTAGGGTTAATTTTGCATTAGGGTTATGGTTAGGGTTAGGGTTAGTGTTAGGGTTTAGGGTAAGGGTTAGGGTTAGGGTTAGGGTTAGGGTTAGGATTTATGGTTAGTTTTGCTTTAGGTTTAGGGTTAGGATTAAGGTTAGTTTCAGGGTTATGTTTCCGTTAGGGTTAGGGTGAGGGTTAGGCTTATGTTTAGGTTTGCGTTAGGGTTACGGTTAAGATTAGTTTTAAGGTTGGGGTTATAGTTAGGGTTAAGGTTAGTTTTAGGGTTAGATTTGCGTTATGGTTAGGGTTAGGGTTTAGTGTTAAATTTAGGATTAGGTTTGCGTTAGGGTTAGGGTTAGGGTTTAGGGTTAAGTTTAGGTTTAGGGTTAGGTTTAGGGTTAGGGTTAGGTTTAGAGTTAGGGTTAGGATTAGTTTTAGGGTTAGGGTTAGGGTTAGGGTTAGGGTTAGGGTTTAGGGTTAGGGTTAGGGTTAGTGTTAGGGTTAGGGTTAGAGTTAGGGTTAGGGTTAGGGATAGGATTAGGGTTAGGGTTAGTGTTAGGGTTAGGGTTCGGGTTCGGGTTCGGGTTAGGGTTAGGGTTAGGGTTAGGGTTAGGTTTAGGGTTAGGGCTAAAGTATAGGGTTAGGGTTAGTGTTCGGATTAGGGTTAGCGTTAGGATTTTATGGTTAGGGTTAGCGTTAGTGTTCCGTTTGCGTTAAGGTTAGTGTTAAGGGTTAACATTAGGTTTAGGGGATAGGGCTAGTGTTAGGGTTAGTTTTGCGTTACATTAAGGGTAGGTTTAGGGTTAGGGTTAAGTTTGCATTACGGTTAGGCTTAGGGTTAGGGTTAGGGTTAGGTTTGCGTTAGGATTAGGGTTAGGGTTATGTTTAGGGTTAGGGTAAAGGTTAGGATTAGGTTTGCGTTAGGTTATGGTTAGGGTTAGGGCTAGGGTTAGGGTTTAGGGTTAAGTTTAGGGTTAGGGTTAAGTTTAGGGTTAGGTTTAGGTTTAGGGTTATGTTTAGGGTTAGGTTTGCGTTAGGGTTATGGTTAGGGTTACGGTAATTGTTAGGGTTTAGGGTTAGGTTAAGTTTAGGGTTAGATTTAGGGTTAGGGTTATGTTTAGGGTTAGGTTTGCGTTAGAGTTATGGTTAGGATTAGGGTTAGTGTTAGGGTTTAGGTTAGGGTTACTGTTAGGTTAGCGTTATGGTTAGGGTTAGGGTTAGGATTTAGGGTTAGGTTTGCTTTAGGTTAGGGTTAGGGTTAGGGTTATGTTTCCGTTAGGGTTAGGGTTAGGGTTAGGCTTATGGTTAGGTTTGCGTTAGGGTTACGGTTAAAGTTAGTTTTAAGGTTAGGGTTAGGGTTAGGGTTAGGGTTAGGATTTAGGGTTAGGTTTGCTTTAAGTTTAGGTTTAGGGTTAGGGTTATGTTTCCGTTAGGGTTAGGGATATGGTTAGGCTTATGAATAGGTTTGCGTTAGGGTTACGTTAAGGTTAGTTTTAAGGTTAGGGTTAGGGTTAGGGTTAGGGTTAGAGTGAGGGTTATGGTAAGGGTTAAGTTTATGGTTAGGGTTAGGGTTAGGGTTAGGGTTAGGGTTAGGTTTACGGTTAGGTTTGCGATAGGGTTAGGTTTAGTGTTAGGGTTAGTGTTAGGGTTAAGTCTGCGTTAGGGTTCGGGTTAGGGTTAGGGTTAGGGTTATGGTTAGGTTTAGGGTTAGGGTTAGGGTTTGGGTTTAGGTTAGGTTTAGTTTAACGTTAGGGTTAGGGTTAGGGTTAGGGTTAGGTTTCCGTTAAGGTTAGGGATAGGGTTAAGGTTAGGGTTAGGTTTGCTTTAGGGTTAGGGTTTGGGTTTGGTTTAGGGTTAGGGTTAGGGTTATGGTTAGGTTTGCGTTTGGGTTATGGTTAGGGTTAGGTTTATTGTTAGCGTTTAGGGTTAGGGTTAGGATTAGGTTAGCGTTAGGTTTAGGGTTAGGCTTAGGGTTAGGGTTAGGATTTAGGGTTAGGTTTGCTTTAGGTTTAGGGTTAGGGTTGGTGCTATGTTTCCGTTAGGGTTAGGGTTAGGGTTAGGTTTAGGGTTAGGTTTGCGTTAGGGTTAGGGTTAAGGTTAGTTTTAAGGTTAAGTTTAGGGTTAGGCTTAGAGTTAGGTTTAGTTTTGATTAGGGTTATTGTTAGGGTTAGGTTTAGGGTTAGGGTTAGGATTAGGTTTGCGTTAGGGTAGCGTTAGGGTTAGTTTTCGGGTTTGGTTTAGCGTTAGGGTTACGTTTGCGTTAGGGTTAGTGTTGGGGTTTAGGGTTAGGTTTAGGGTTAGGTTTGCGTTAGGGTTATGGTTAGGGTTAGGGTAAGTGTTAGGGTTTAGGGTTATGGTTACTTTTAGGTTAGCGTTAGGGTTAGGGTAAGGGTTAGGGTTAGGATTTAGGGTTAGGTTTGCTTTAGGTTTAGGGTTAGGGTGAGGGTTATGTTTCTGTTAGGGTTAGTGTTATGGTTATGCTTATGCTTAGGTTTGCGTTAGGGTTACGGTTAAGGTTAGTTTTAAGGTTAGGATTACGGTTAGGGTTAGAGTTAGGGTTAGATTTAGGGTTAGGGTTAGGGTTAGTTTTAGGTTTAGTGTTAGGGTTAGGTTTAGGGTTATGGTTAGGGTTAGAGTTAGTGTTAGGGTTAGTTTTACGGTTTGGGTTAGGGTTAGGGTTAGGGTTAGGTTTAGGGTTTGGGTTAGGGTTAGGTTTCCTTTTGGTTTAGGGTTAGGGTTAGTGTTATGTTTCTGTTAGGGTTAGGGTTAGGGTTAGGCTTAGGTTTATGGTTAGGTGTGCGTTAGGGTTAGGGTTAGGGTTAGGGTTAGGTTTAGGTTTGCGTTAGGGTTAGGCTTAGGGTTAGGGTTTAGGGTTAAATTTAGGTTTAGGGCTAGGTTTAGTGTTAGGTTAGGTTTATGGTTAGGGTTAGGGTTAGGGTTAGTGTTAGTGCTAGGTTTAGCGATATGGTTAGGGTTAGACTTAGGGTTAGGGTTAGTTTTACGGTTAGGGTTATGGTTATGGTTAGGGTTAGGGTTAGGATTAGGGTTAGGGTTCGGGTTCGGGTTCGTGTTCGGGTTCGGGTTCGGGTTCGGTTCTGGGTTCGGGTTCGTGTTTGGGTTAGGGTTAGGGTTAGGGTTAGGGTTAGGGTTAGGTTTGTGTTAGGGTTAGGGTTAGGGTTAGGTTTAGGGTTAGGGTTAGGATTAGGGTTAGGTTTGCGTTAGGGTTATGGTTAGGTTAGGGTTAGTGTTACGGTTTAGGATTAGGGTTAGGGTTAGGGTTAGGGTTAGGGTTATGGTTAGGATTTAGGCTTAGGTTTGCTTTCAGTTTAGTGTTAGGATTACGGTTATGTTTCCGTTAGGGTTAGGGTTAGGCTTATGATTAGGCTTAGTTAGGGTTAGGGTTAAGGTTAGTTTTAAGGTGAAGCTTAGGGTTAGGGTTAGGGTTAGAGTTAGGGTTAGGTTTAGGGTTAGGGTTAGGGTTAGGATTAGGGTTAGGTTTGCGTTAGAGTTAGGGTTAGGTTTAGGGTTAGGGTTCGGGTTAGGTTTGCTTTAGGGTTAGGGTTAGCGTAAGGTTTAGGTTTAGGGTTTGGTTTGCGTTAGGGTTAGGGTTAGGGTTAGGGTTAGGTTTGCGTTAGGGTTAGGGTTAGGGTGAGGTTTAGGGTTAGGTTTGCATTAGGGTTAGGGTTAGGGTTAGGGTTACGGTTAGGGTTAGGGTTTGTGTTAGGGTTAGGTTAATGTTAGGGTTAGGGTTAGGGTTAGGGTTTAGGGTTTAGTTTTGGTTTAGGATTAGGTTTAGTGTTTTAGGTTTATGGTTATTGTTAGGGTTAGAGTTACTGTTAGGTTAGTGTTAGGGTCAGTGTTGGGGTTAGGGTTAGGGTTAGGGTTAGGTTTGCGTTAGGGTTATGGTTAGGGTTGGGGTTAGTGTTAGGGTAGGGTTAGGGTTACTGTTAGGTTAGCGTTAGGGTTATGGTTCGGGTTAGGATTAGAGTTAGGGTTAGGATTAGGGTTAGGTTTGCTTTAGGTTTAAGGTTAGGGTTAGTGTTATATTTCCGTTAGGGTTAGGTTTACCGTTAGGTTAAGTTTAGGTTTGCGTTAGGGTTAGGGTTAAGGTTAGTTTTATAGTTAGGGTTAGGGTTAGGGTTAGGGTTAGGTTTAGGTTTGATTAGGGTTAGGGTTAGGGTTATGGTTAAGTTTAGGGTTCGGTTTGCATTAGGGTTAGGGTTAGGATTCGGGTTAGGGTTAGGTTTGCGTTAGGGTTAGGGTTAGAGTTAGGGTTAGGTTTAGGGTTTAGGGTTAGGGTTAGGGTAAGTGTTAGGGTTAGGTTAGGGTTAGTGTAGGTTAGGGTTAGGGTTAGGGTAGGGGTAGGGTTAGTGTTAGGGTAGGGTTAGGGTTAGGGTTAGGATTAGGGTTAGGATTTGAGTTGGGTTAGGTTTGGTGTAGGGTTAGTGATAGGGTTAAGGTTAGGGTTAGGGTTAGGTTTAGGGTTATGGTTAGTGTTCGGGTTTGGTTATGGTTAGGGTTAGGGTTGGGTTAGGGTTAAGGTTTTGGTTAGGTTTAGGGTTAGGGCTAAGGTTTAGGGTTAGGGTTAGTGTTCGGATTAAGGTTAGCGTTAGTGTTTTATGCTTAGGGTTAGGGATAGGGTTACGTTTGCGTTAAGGTTAGTGTTAGGGTTAGGATTAGGTATAGGGTTAGGATTAGTGTTAGGGTTGTGTTAGGGTTAGTTTTGCGTTACATTTAAGGTAGGGTTATTGTTAGGGTTAGGTTTGCGTTAAGGTTAGGCTTAGGGTTAGGTTTAGGGTTAGGGTTATGGTTAGGGTTAGGGTTAGTGTTAGGGCTTATGGTTAGGGTTAGGGTTAGGGTTAGGGTTAGGTTTAGGGTTAGTGTTAGGGTTAGGTTTAGGGTTAGATTTTCGTTAGTGTTAGGGTTAGGGTTAGGGTTAGGGTTAGGGTTATGGTTAGGGTTATGTTTGCATTAGGGATAGGGTTAGTGTTCGGGTTATGTTACGGTTAGGTTTGTGTTAGGGTTAGGGTTAGGTTTAGGGTTAGGGTTAGGTTTGCGTTAGGGTTACGGTTAGGGTTAGGTATGCGTTAGGGTTAGGGTTAAGGTTAGTGTTAGGGTTACGTTTGCGTTAGGGTTAGGGTTAGGGTTAGGGTTAGGGTTACGTTTGCGTTAGGGTTATGGTTAGGGTTAGGGTTAGGGTTAGGTTTGCGTTAGGGTTACGGTTAGGGTTAGGTATGCGTTAGGGTTAGGGTTAGGGTTAGGGTTATCGTTTGTGTTAGGTTAGGGTTAGGTTTAGGGTTAGTATTAGGGTAGGGTTAGTGTTAGGGTTAGGGTTAGGTTTAGGTTAGGGTGAGGGTTAAGGTTAGGTTTCGGTTTAGGGTTAGGTTTAGGGTTAGTTTGAGGTAGGGTTAGATTAGTGTTAGGCATAGGGTTAGGTTTGCGTTAGGGTTAGGGTTAGGGATAGGATTAGGTTTGCGTTAGGGTTAGGGTAAGCGTTAGGTTTAGGTTTGTGTTAGGGTTAGGGTTAGGGTTAGGGTTAGGGTTAGGTTTGCGTTAGGGTTACGGTTAGGGTTAGGTATGCGTTAGGGTTAGGGTTAGGGTTAGGGTTAGGGTTAGGGTTAGGGTTAGGGTTAGGGTTACGTTTGCGTTAGGGTTAGGGTTAGGGTTAGGGTTACGTTTGCGTTAGGGTTACGGTTAGGTTTAGGGTTAGGTTTGTGTTAAGGTTAGGGTTAGGGTTATGGTTAGGGTTAGGTTTGCGTTAGGGTTAGGGTTAGGGTTAGGGTTAGGTTTAGGTTTAGCTACACGTTAGGGTTAGTGTTAGGGTTAGGGTTAGGGTTAGTTTTGCGTTAGTGTTAGGGTTAGGATTAGGGTTAGGTTTAGGTTTCTTTAGGGTTAGGGTTAGGGGTAGGGTTAGGTTTAGAGTTAGGTTTGTGTTAGGGTTAGTGTTAGTGTTAGGGTTAAGGTTAGGGTTATGTTTGCGTTAGGGTTAGGGTTAGGGTTATGTTTAGGGTTAGTGTTAGGGTAAGAATTAAGCTTAGGTCAGGGTTAGGGTTATGGTTAGTGTTACGTTAGGGTTAGTTTTAGGGTTAGTATTAGGGTAGGGTTAGGGTTAGGGTTAGGTTTAGGTTAGTGTGAGGGTTAAGTTTAGGTTTCGGTTTAGGGTTAAGTTTAGGGTTAGGGTTAGGGCTAGGGTTTAGGGTTAGGGTTAGGGTTAGGTTTAGGTTTAGGTTAGGCTTAGGGTTGCGTTAGGGTTAGGGTTAGGATTAGGGTTAGTGTTATGGTTAGGGTCAGGGTAGGGTTAGGTTTAGGGTTAGGGTTATGGTTATGGTTAGGGTTAGGGTTAGTTTTGCGTTAGTGTTAGGGTTAGGATTATGGTTAGGTTTAGGTTTGTTTAGGGTTAGGGTTAGGGGTAGGGTTAGGTTTAGAGTTAGGTTTGTGTTAGGGTTAGTGTTAGTGTTAGGGTTAAGGTTAGGGTTATGTTTGCGTTAGGGTTAGGGTTAGGGTTAGGTTCAGGTTTAGGGTTAGGGTAAGAGTTAGGCTTAGTTCAGGGTTAGGGTTATCGTTAGTATTAGGTTAGGGTTAGGTTTAGGGTTAGTATTAGGGTAGGGTTAGTGTTAGGGTTAGGGTTAGGTTTAGGTAAGGGTGAGGGTTAAGGTTAGGTTTCGGTTTAAGGTTAGGTTTAGGTTTAGTTTGAGGTAGGGTTAGATTAGGGTTAGGGATAGTGTTAGGTTTGCGTTAGGGTTAGGGTTAGAGATAGGATTAGTTTTGCGTTAGGGTTAGGGTTAGTGTTAGGTTTAGGTTTGTGTTAGGGTTAGGGTTAGGTTTAGGGTTAGGGTTAGGTTTGCGTTAGGGTTAGGGTTATGGTTAGGGTTAGGTATGCGTTAGGGTTAGGGTTAGGGTTAGGGTTAGGGTTAGGGTTAGGTTTGTGTTAGGGTTAGGGTTAGGTTTAGTGTTAGGTTTGTGTTAAGGTTAGGGTTAGGGTTATGGTTAGGGTTAGGTTTGCGTTAGGGTTAGGGTTAGGGTTAGGGTTAGGTTTAGGTTTAGCTTTACTTTAGGGTTAGTGTTAGGGTTAGGGTTAGGGTTAGTTTTGCGTTAGTTTTATGGTTAGGATTAGGGTTAGGTTTAGGTTTGTTTAGGGTTAGGGTTAGGGGTAGGGTTAGGTTTAGAGTTAGGTTTGTGTTAGGGTTAGTGTTAGTGTTAGGGTTAACGTTTGGTTTATGTTTGTGTTAGGGTTAGGGTTAGGGTTAGGTTTAGGGTTAGTGTTAAGGTAAGAATTAGGCTTAGGTCAGGGTTAGGGTTATGGTTAGTGTTATGGTAATGTTAGGTTTAGGGTTAGTATTAGGGTAGGGTTAGGGTTAGGTTTAGGTTAGGGTTAGGGTTAGGGTTAGGGTTAGGGCTAGGGTTTAGGGTTAGGGTTAGGTTTATGTTTAGTGTTCGGTTAGGCTTAGGTTTGTGTTAGAGTTAGGGCTAGGGTTAGGGTTAGTGTTAGGGTTAGGGTCAGGGTAGGGTTAGGTTTAGGGTTAGGGTTAGGGTTAGGTTAGGGTTAAGGTTAGGTTTCGGGTTAGGGTTAGGTATAGGATTAGTTTGAGGTAAGGTTAGGGTTAGGGTTAGGGTTAGGTTAGGGTTAAGGTTAGGTATCGGGTTAGGGTTAGGGATAAGATTATGTTGAGGTAAGGTTAGGGTTAGGGTTAGGGTTAGGTTTAGGGTTAGGGTTAGGGTAAGTGTTAGGCTTACTTCAGGGTTAGGGTTATGGTTAGTGTTAGGTTAGGGTTAGGTTTACGGTTTAGGGTTAGGGTTAGGTTTAGGGTTAGGTTAGGTTAGGGTTAGGTTTAGGGTTTAGATTTAGGGTTATGGTTAGGTTTAGGGTTAGTATTAGGGTAGGGTTAGGGTTAGGGTTAGGGTTAGGGTTAGGTTTGGGTGAGGGTTAAGGTTAGGTTTCAGTTTAGGGTTAGGTTTTGGGGTTAGTTTGAGGTAGGGTTAGGGTTAGGGTTAGGGTTATGCTTATGTCTATGGTTTAGGGTTAGAGTTAGGGTTAGGGTTAGGGTTAGAGTTAGGTTTGCGTTAGGGTTAGGGTTACGGTTAGGGTTAGGGTTAGGGTTAGGTTTGTGTTAGGGTTAGTGTTAGGATTAGGGTTAGTTTTGCGTTTGGGTTTGGGTTAGGGTTAGGTTAGGGTTAGGTTTGGAGTTTAGGGTTAGGGTTAGGTTTTGGGATAGGTTAGGGTAGGGTTAGGGTTAGGGTTAGGGTTTAGGGTTAGGGTGAGGTTTAGTGTTAGGGTTAGGGGTAGGATTAGGGTTAGGGTTAGGGTTAGGGTAAGGGTTAGGTTAGGGTTAGGGTTAAGGTTACGTTTCGGGTTAGGGTTAGGGTTTGGATTAGGGTTAGGTTTAGGTTAGCTTTAGGGTTAGTGTTAGGGTTAAGTTTAGGGTTAGGGTTTAGGGTTAAAGTTAGGTTTAGGGTTAGTGTTAGGGTTACGGTTTAGGGTTAGGGTTAGTGTTAGCTTGCGTTAGGGTTAGGGTTAAGGTTAGTGTTGGGTTAGGTTTAGGGTTAGGTTTACGTTAGGGTTAGTGTTAGGGTTAGGTTTAAGGTTAAGTTTAGGGTTAGGGCTGGGTTAGGGTTTTCGTTAGGGTTAGGGTTAGGGTTTAGTGTTAGGGTTAGGGTTAGGTTAGTGTTAGTGTTAGGGATAGGGTTAGGGTTAGGGTTAGATTTGCGTTAGGTTTAGGGTTAGGGTTAGGGTTAGTGTTAGGTTGCATTATGGTTAGTGTTAGGTTTAGGTTTAGAGTTATGTTTGCGTTATGGTTAGGGTTAAGGTTAATTTTAAGGTTAGGGTGTGTTAGGGTTTGGGTTAGGGCTAGGGTTTAAGCTTAAGATTAGGGTTAGGTTTAGGTTTAGGGTTACGGTTAGGGTTAGGGTTAGTGATAGGTTTGCGTGAAGGTTAGGGTTAAGTTTAGTGTTAAGGTTAGGGTTAGGTTTAGGTTTAGGGTTAGGGTTAGGTTTGCGTTAGGGTGACGGTTATGGTTAGGGTTCGGATTAGGGATAGGGCAAGTGTTTGTGGTTACGGTTAGGGTTAGGGTTAGGATTAGCATTAGGTTTTTATGGTTAGTGTTAACTTTAGGGTTAGGTTTGCATTAAGGTTTGGTTTAGGGTTAGGGTTTGGTTTAGTGTTAGGCATAGTGTTAGGGTTAGAGTTAGGATTGCGTTAGGTTTAGGGGTAGAGTTAGGGTTAGTTTTGCGTTAGGTTTAGAGTTAGGGTTAGGGTTAGGGTTAGGGTTAGGTTTATGTTTGCGTTAGGGTTAGGGTTAGGATTAAGTTTAGGATTAGGATTAGTGTTAAGGTTAGGGTTAGGTTTGTGTTAGGGTTAGGGTTAGGGTTATGGTTAGTGTTAGGTTTGCGTTAGGGTTAGGGTTAGGGTTAGGTTTAGGGTTAGGTTTAGGGTTAGTTATGCGTTAGGGTTAGGGTTAGGGTTCGGGTTAGGGTTAGGTTTGCGTTAGGTTTAGGGTTAGGGTTAGGATTAGGTTTAGGGTTAGGTTTGCGTTAGGATTAGGGTTAGGGTTAGGTTAGGGTTAGGGTTAGAGATAGTGTTAGGTTTGGGTTAGGTTTAGGGTTTAGCGTTAGGGTTAGGTTTAGGGTTAAGTTAGGGTAGGGTTAGGATAGGGTTTAGGGTTGAGGTTAGGGTTAGGGTTAAGGTTAGGATTAGGGTAGGGTTAGGGTTAGGGTTATGGTTAGGGTTAGGTTAGGGGTAGGGTTTAGGTTAGGTTTCGGGTTAGGTTTAGGGTTAGTGTTACGTTGAGTTAGGGTTAGCGTTAGGGTTAAAGTTAGGGCTAGGGTTTAGGATTAGGGTTAGGGTTAGTGTTATGGTTAGGTATAGGTTTGCGTAAGGGTGAGGGTTAGAGTTAGGGTTAGGGTTAGAGTTAGGTTTAAGTTTGCGTTAGGGTTAGGGTTATGTTTAGGGTTAGGGTTAGGTTTGCATTAGGCTTAGGGTTAGGGTTAGGGTTAGGTTTAGGGTTAGGGTTGCGTTAGGGTTAGGGTTAGGGTTAGAATTAATGTTAGGGTTAGGATAAGGTTTTCGTGAGGCTTAGTGTTAGGGATAGGTTTAGGGTTAGGGTTAGGTAAGAGTTAGGCTTAGGTTAGGGTTAGGGTTTGGGTTAGTGTTTGGTTAGGGTAGGGTTTAGGATTTAGAGTTCGGGTTAGGTTTAGGGTTAGGTTAGGGTAGGGTTAGGTTTAGGTTTAGGGTTAGGCTTAGGGTTAGGTTTGCGTTAGGGTTAGGGTTAGGGTTAGGGTTAGGGTAGGGTTAGGGTTAGGGTTAGGGTTAGGGTTAGGGTTAAGTTAGGGTGAGGGTTAATGTTAGGTTTCGGGTTAGGGTTAGGGTTAGGATTAGGTTGAGGTAGGGTTAGGTTTAGGGTTAGGGTTATGGTTAGGGCTAGCGCTAGGAATTAGGGTTACGGTTAGGGTTAGGGTTAGGTTTGCGTTAGTGTTAGGGTTAGGGTTAGTGTTAGGTTAGAGTTAGGTTTAGAGTTTAGGGTTAGGGTTAGGTTTAGCGATAGGTTAGGGTAGGGTTAGGGTTATGGTTATGGTTTAGGGTTAGGGTGAGCTTTAGGATTAGGGTTTGGGGTAGGATTAGGGTTAGGGTTAGTGTTATGGTAAGGGTTAGGTTAGGGTTAGGGTTAAGATTACTTTGCGTGTTAGGGTTAGGGTTTGGTTTAGGGTTAGGTTTAGATTAGCGTTAGGGTTAGGGTTTGGGTAAGGGTTAGGGTTAGGGTTTGCGGTTAAAGTTAGGTTTAGTGTTAGCGTTAGGGTTACAGTTAGGGTTATGCTTAGGGTTAGATTGCGTTAGGGCTAGGGTTAATGTTAGGGTTGGGTTAGGGTTAGGGTTAGGTTTGAGTTAGGGTTAGGGTAAGGTTTAGGTTTAGGGTTAGGTTTAGTGTTAGGGCTGGGTTAGTGTTAGGGTTAGGTTGTGTTAGGGTTATCGTTAGTGTTAGGGTTAGTGTTTAGTGTAAGGGTTAGGGTTAGTTTAGCGTTAGGGTTAGGGATAAGGTTTGGGTTAGTGTTAGGGTTAGGGTTATGGTTAGGTTAGGGTTAGGGTTAATGTTAGGTTTCAGGTTAGGTTTAGGTTTAGGTTACGGTTGAGTTAGGGTTAGGGTTAGGTTTATGGTTAGGGTTAGGGTTAGGGTTAAGGTTAGGTTAGGGTTAGAGTTAATGTTAGGTTTCAGGTTAGGGTTAGGTTTAGGTTTATGTTGAGTTAGGGTTAGGGTTAGGTTTAGGGTTAGGGTTATGGCTATGGTTATGTTTAGGGTTATGTTTCGTTTTTGGGTTAGGTTTAGGTTTGCGTTAGGGTTAGGGTTAGGTTTAGCGTAAGGGTTAGGGTTAGGTTAGGGTTAGGGTTAGGGTTAGGGTTAGGGTTAGGTTTAGGTTAGGGTGAGGGTTAAGATTAGGTTTCGGGTTAGGCTTAGGGTTAGAATTAGGTTGAGGTAGTGTTAGTGTTAGGGTTATGGTTATGATTATGGCTAGGATTTAGTGTTAGGGTTTGGGTTAGGGTTAGGTTAGAGTTAGGTTTAGAGTTTAGGGTTAGGGTTAGGTTTAGGGATAGGTTAGGGTAGGGTTAGGTTTAGGGTTAGGGTTTAGTGTTAGGGTGAGTTTTGGGTTACGGTTAGGGTAGGTTTAGGGTTAGAGTTAGGTTTATGGTAAGGGGTAGGTTAGGGTTAGTGTTAAGGTTACGTTTCTGGTTAGGGTTAGGGTTTGGGTTAGGGTTAGGTTTAGGTTAGCGTTAGGGTTAGGGTTAGGGTTAGGGTTAGGGTTAGGGTTAGGGTTTACGGTTAAAGTTAGGTTTAGTGTTAGGGTTAGGGTTACGTTTAAGGTTAGGCTTAGGGTTAGTTTGCGTTAGGGTTAGGGTTTAAGATTAGGGTTGGGTTAGGGTTAGGGTTAGGTTTGCTTTAGGGTTAGGGTAAGGGTTAGGTTTAGGGTTAGATTTAGGTTTAGGGCTGGGTTAGTGTTAGGGTTAGGTTGTTTTAGGGTTATCCTTAGGGTTCGGGTTATGGTTTAGTGTAAGGGTTAGGGTTAGTTTAGCGTTAGGGTTAGGGATAGGGTTAGGGTTAGAGTTAGGATTTAGGGTTAGATTTTCATTAGGTTTAGGGTTAGGGTTAAGGTTAGTGTTAGGTTTGCCTTAGGGTTAGTGTTAGGTTTAGGGTTACGGTTAGGTTTGCGTTAGGGTTAGGGTTAAGGTTAGTTTTAAGGTTAGGGTTGGGTTAGGGTTTGGGTTAGGGCTAGGGTTTAGGGTTAGGGTTAGGGTTGGGGTTAGGCATAGGGTTAGGGTTAGGGTTAGGGTTGCGTTACGGTTAGGGTTAGGGTTAGGGTTAGGGTTAGGTAGGGTTAGGTTTGCGTTAGTGTTAGGGTTAGGTTTAGGGTTAGGGTTAAGGTTAGGGTTAGGGTTAGGGTTAGGGTTAGGGTTAGGGTTAGGGTTAGGGTAAGG
>NC_142501.1:95438787-95461287 GCF_057876585.1 Rhinolophus sinicus
AGGGTTAGGGTTAGGGTTAGGGTTAGGTTTAGAGTTAGGTTTGTGTTAGGGTTAGTGTTAGTTTTAGGGTTAAGGTTGGGGTTATTTTTGCGTTAGGGTAGGGTTAGGGTTAGGTTTAGGGTTAGGGTTAGGGTAAGAGTTAGGCTTAGTTCAGGGTTAGTGTTATGGTTAATGTTAGGTTAGGGTTAGGTTTACGGTTTAGGGTTAGGGTTAGGTTTAGGGTTAGGTTAGGGTAGGGTTAGGTTTAGGGTTTAGGGTTAGGGTTAGGGTTAGGTTTAGGGTTAGTATTATGGTAGGGTTAGGTTTAGGGTTAGGGTTAGGTTTAGGTTTGGGTGAGGGTTAAGGTTAGGTTTCGGTTTACGGTTAGGTTTAGGGTTAGTTTGAGGTAGGGTTAGGGTTAGGGTTTGGGTTATGCTTATTTCTATGGTTTAGGTTAGGGTTAGGGTTAGGGTTAGGGTTAGAGTTAGGTTTGCGTTAGGGTTAGGGTTACGGTTAGGGTTAGGGTTAGGGTTAGGTTTGCGTTAGGGTTAGGGTTAGGATTAGGGTTAGGTTTGCGTTAGGGTTTGGGTTAGGTTTAGGTTAGGGTTAGGTTTGGAGTTTAGGGTTAGGGTTAGGTTTTGGGATAGGTTAGGGTAGGGTTAGGGTTAGGGTTAGGGTTTAGGGTTAGGGTGAGATTTAGTGTTAGGGTTAGGGGTAGGATTAGGGTTAGGGTTAGGGTTAGGGTAAGGGTTAGGTTAGGGTTAGGGTTAAGGTTACGTTTCGGGTTAGGGTTAGGGTTTGGATTAGGGTTAGGTTTAGGTTAGCGTTAGGGTTAGGATTAGGGTTTGGGTTAGGGCTAGGGTTTAAGCTTAAGGTTAGTGTTAGGTTTAGGTTTAGGGTTAGTGAAAGGTTTTCGTTAAGGTTAGGGTTAAGTTTAGTTTTAAGGTTAGTGTTAGGTATAGGGTTACGGTTAGGGTTAGGTTTGCGTTAGGGTGACGGTTATGGGTAGGGTTCGGATTAGGGATAGGGCTAGTGTTTGTGGTTACGGTTAGGGTTAGGTTTAGGATTAGCATTAGGTTTTTATGGTTAGCGTTAAGTTTAGGGTTAGGTTTGCGTTAAAGTTAGGTTTAGGGTTAGGGTTAGGTTTAGGTTAGGCATAGGGTTAGGGTTAGTGTTAGGATTGCGTTAGGGTTAGGGTTAGTGTTAGGGTTAGGGTTAGGTTTGCGTTAGGGTTAGGGTTAGGGTTAGGGTTAGGGTTAGGTTTAGGTTTTCATTAGGGTTAAGGTTAGGATTAGGTTTAGGGTTAGGGTTAAGGTTAGGGTTAGGGTTAGTTTTGTGTTAGGGTTAGTGTTAGGGTTATGGTTTAGGTTTGGTTTGCGTTAGGGTAACGGTTAGCGTTAGGTTTAGGTTTGTGTAAGGGTTAGGGTTAGGTTTAGGGTTAGGGTTAAGTTTGCGTTATGGTTAGGGTTAGGGTTAGGGTTAGGTATGCGTTAGGGTTAGGGTTAGGTTTAGGGTTAGGGTTAGGTTTGCGTTAGGGTTAGGGTTAGGTTTAGGGTTAGGTTTGTGTTAAGGTGAGGGTTAGGGTTATGGTTAGGGTTAGGTTTGCGTTAGGGTTAGGTTTAGGGTTAGGGTTAGGGTTAGTTTTGCGTTAGTGTTAGGGTTAGGATTATGGTTAAGATTAGGTTTGTTTAGGGTTAGGGTTGGGTTAGGGTTAGGTTTAGAGTTAGGTTTGTGTTAGTGTTAGTGTTAGTGTTAGGGTTAAGGTTAGGGATATTTTTGCGTTAGGGTTAGGGTTAGGGTTAGGTTTAGGGTTAGGGTTAGGGTAAGAGTTAGGCTTAGTTCAGGGTTAGGGTTATGGTTAGTGTTAGGTTAGGGTTAGGTTTACGGTTTAGGGTTAGGGTTAGGTTTAGTGTTAATTAGGGTAGGGTTAGGTTTAGGGTGTAGAGTTTGGGTTAGGGTTAGGGTTAGGGTTAGTATAAGGGTAGGGTTAGGGTTAGGGTTAGGGTTAGGGTTAGGTTTGCATTATGGTTAGTGTTAGGTTTAGGTTTCAAGTTAAGTTTGCGTTATGGTTAGGGTTAAGGTTAGTTTTAAGGTTAGGGTGGGTTAGGGTTTGGGTTAGGGCTAGGGTTTAAGCTTAAGGTTAGTGTTAGGTTTAGGTTTAGGGTTAGTGACAGGTTTTCGTTAAGGTTAGGGTTAAGTTTAGTTTTAAGGTTAGTGTTAGGTATAGGGTTACGGTTAGGGTTAGGTTTGCGTTAGGGTGACGGTTATGGGTAGGGTTCGGATTAGGGATAGGGCTAGTGTTTGTGGTTACGGTTAGGGTTAGGGTTAGGATTAGCATTAGGTTTTTATGGTCAGCGTTAAGTTTAGGGTTAGGTTTGCGTTAAAGTTAGGTTTAGGGTTAGGGTTAGGTTTAGGTTAGGCATAGGGTTAGGGTTAGTGTTAGGATTGCGTTAGGGTTAGGGTTAGTGTTAGGGTTAGGGTTAGGTTTGCGTTAGGGTTAGGGTTAGGGTTAGGGTTAGGGTTAGGTTTAGGTTTTCATTAGGGTTAAGGTTAGGATTAGGTTTAGGGTTAGGGTTAAGGTTAGGGTTAGGGTTAGTTTTGTGTTAGGGTTAGTGTTAGGGTTATGGTTAAGGTTTGGTTTGCGTTAGGGTAACGGTTAGCGTTAGGTTTAGGTTTGTGTAAGGTTTAGGGTTAGGTTTATGGTTAGGGTTAAGTTTGCGTTACGGTTAGGGTTAGGGTTAGGGTTAGGTATGCGTTAGGGTTAGGGTTAGGTTTAGGGTTACGTTTGTGTTAAGGTGAGGGTTAGGGTTATGGTTAGGGTTAGGTTTGCGTTAGGGTTAGGTTTAGGATTAGGGTTAGTGTTAGTTTTGCGTTAGTGTTAGGGTTAGGATTATGGTTAAGATTAGGTTTGTTTAGGGTTAGGGTTGGGTTAGGGTTAGGTTTAGAGTTAGGTTTGTGTTAGTGTTAGTGTTAGTGTTAGGGTTAAGTTTAGGGATATTTTTGCGTTAGGGTTAGGGTTAGGGTTAGGTTTAGGGTTAGGGTTAGGGTAAGAGTTAGGCTTAGTTCAGGGTTAGGGTTATGGTTAGTGTTAGGTTAGGGTTAGGTTTACGGTTTAGGGTTAGGGTTAGGTTTAGTGTTAATTAGGGTAGGGTTAGGTTTAGGGTGTAGAGTTTGGGTTAGGGTTAGGGTTAGGGTTAGTATAAGGGTAGGGTTAGGGTTAGGGTTAGGGTTAGGGTTAGGTTTGGGTGAGGGTTAAGGTTATGTTTCGGATTAGGGTTAGGTTTAGGGTTAGTTTGAGGTAGGGTTAGGGTTAGGGTTAGGGTTATGCTTATGTCTATGGTTTAGGGTTAGGGTTAGGGTTAGGGTTAGGGTTAGCGTTAGGGTTAGAGATAGGTTTGCGTTAAGGTTAGCGTTAAGTTTAGTGTTAAGGTTAGGGTTAGGTTTAGGGTTAGGGTTAGTGTCAGGTTTGCGTTAGGGTGACGGTTATGGTTTGGGTTCGGATTAGAGATAGGGCAAGTGTTTGTGGTTACGGTTAGGGTTAGGGTTAGGATTAGCATTAGGTTTTTATGGTTAGCGTTAAGTTTAGGGTTAGGTTTGCGTTAAGGTTAGGTTTAGGGTTAGGGTTAGGTTTAGGGTTAGGCATAGTGTTAGGGTTAGAGTTAGGATTGCTTTAGGGTTAGTGTTAGGGTTAGGGTTAGTTTTGCGTTAGGTATAGGGTTAGGGTTAGGGTTAGGGTTAGGTTTAGGTTTGCGTTAGGGTTAGGGTTAGGATTAGGTTTAGGATTAGGGTTAGTGTTAAGGTTACGGTTAGGGTTGTGTTAGAGTTAGGGTTAGGGTTATGGTTAGTGTTAGGTTTGCGTTAGGGTTAGGGTTAGGTTTAGGGTTAGGGTTAGGGTTAGATTTAGGGTTAGTTATGCGTTAGGGTTAGGGTTAGGGTTAGGGTTAGGGTTAGGTTTCCGTTAGGATTAGGGTTAGGGTTAGGATTAGGTTTAGGGTTAGGTTTGCGTTAGGATTTGGGTTAGGGTTAGGTTAGGGTTAGGGTTAGAGATAGTGTTAGGTTTGGGTTAGCTTTAGGGTTTAGGGTTAGGGTTAGGTTTAGGGTTAGGTTAGGGTAGGGTTAGGTTAGGGTTTAGGGTTGGGGTTAGGGTTAGGGTTAAGGTTAGGGTTAGGGTAGGGTTAGGGTTAGGGTTATGGTTAGGGTTAGGTTAGGGGTAGGGTTAAGGTTAGGTTTCGGGTTAGGTTTAGGGTTAGTGTTTGGTTGAGTTAGGGTTAGCGTTAGGGTTAGGGTTAGGGCTAGGATTTAGGATTAGGGTTAGGGTAGTGTTAGGTTTAGGGTTAGGTTTGCGTAAGGGTTAGAGTTAGATTTAGGGTTAGGGTTAGAGTTAGGTTTAAGATTCCGTTAAGGTTAGGGTTATGTTTAGGGTTAGGGTTAGGTTTGCATTAGGCTTAGGGTTAGGGTTAGGGTTAGGTTTAGGGTTAGGGTTGCATAAGGTTAGGGTTAGGATTAGGATTAGTGTTAGGGTTAGGATTAGGTTTGCGTGAGGCTTATTGTTAGGGATAGGTTTAGGGTTAGGGTTAGGTAAGAGTTAGGCTTAGGTTATGGTTAGGTTTTGGGTTAGTGTTTGGTTAGGGTAGGGTTTAGGATTTAGAGTTAGGGTTAGGTTTAGGTTTAGGATAGGGTAGGGTTAGGTTTAGGGTTTAGGGTTAGGGTTAGGTTTAGGTTAGGTTTAGGGTTAGGGTTAGTGTTAGAGTTAGGATTAGGGTTAGGGCTAGGTTTTAGGGTTAGGGTTAGGTTTAGGTTTAGGGTTAGGTTTGCGTTAGGGTTAGGGTTAGGGTTAGGTTTACGGTAGGGTTATGGTTAGGGTTAGGTTAGGGTGAGGGTTAAGGTTAGGTTTCGACTTAGGGTTAGGGTTAGGATTAGGTTGAGGTAGGGTTAGGGTTAGGGTTAGGGTTATGGTTAGGGCTAGGAATTAGGGTTAGGGTTAGGGTTAGGGTTAGGATTGCGTTAGTGTTAGGGTTAGGGTTAGTGTTAGGTTAGAGTTAGGTTTAGAGTTTAGGGTTAGGGTTAGGTTTAGAGATAGGTTAGGGTAGGGTTATGGTTAGGGTTATGGTTTAGGGTTAGGGTGTGCTTTAGAGTTAGGGTTAGGCGTAGGATTAGGGTTAGGGTTAGTGTTATGGTAAGGGTAATGTTAGGGGTAGGGTTAAGAATACGTTGCTGGTTAGGGTTAGGTTTTGGGTTAGGGTTAGGTTTAGATTAGCGTTAGGGTTAGGGTTAGGGTTAGGGTTAGGGTTAGGGTTTGCGGTTAAAGTTAGGTTTAGTGTTAGCGTTAGGGTTACAGTTAGGGTTATGCTTAGGGTTAGCTTGCCTTAGGGCTAGGGTTAAGGTTAGGGTTGGATTTGGGTTAGGGTTAGGTTTGCGTTAGGGTTAGGGTAAGGTTTAGGTTTAGGGTTAGGTTTAGGGTTAGGGTTGTGTTAGGTTTAGTGTTAGGTTGTGTTAGGGTTATCGTTAGGGTTAGGGTTAGGGTTTAGTGTAAGGGTTAGGGTTAGTTTAGCGTTAGGGCTAGGTATAAGGTTTTGGTTAGGGATAATGTTAGGTTGCAGGTTAGGGTTAGTTTTAGGTTACGGTTGAGTTAGGGTTAGGGTTAGGTTTATGGTTAGGGTTAGGGTTAGGGTTTTGGTTAGGTTAGGGTAAGGGTTAATGTTAGGTTTCAGGTTAGGGTTAGTTTTTGGTTTATGTTGAGTTAGGGTGAGGGTTTGGATTAGGGATAGGGTTAAGGCTAGGGTTTAGGGTTAGGATATGTTTCGGTTTACGGTTAGGTTTAGGTTTGCGTTAGGGTTAGGGGTAGGTTTAGCGTAAGGGTTAGGGTTAGGTTAAGGTTAGGGTTAGGGTTAGGGTTAGGGTTAGGGTTAGGGTTAGGGTTAGGTTAGGGTGAGGGTTAAGATTAGGTTTCGGGTTAGGGTTAGGGTTAGGATTAGATTGAGGTAGGGTTATGGTTAGTGTTAGGGTTATGATTACGGCTAGGTTTTAGTGTTAAGGTTAGGGTTAGGGTTAGGTTAGAGTTAGGTTTAGAGTTTAGGGTTAGGGTTAGGTTTAGGGATAGGTTAGGGTAGGGATAGGGTTCGGGTTAGGGTTTAGTGTTAGGGTGAGTTTTGGGTTATGGTTAGTGTAGGTTTAGGTTTAGAGTTAGGTTTATGGTAACGGGTACGTTAGGGTTAGGGTTAAGGTTACGTTTCGGGTTAGGGTTAGAGTATGGGTTAGGGTTAGGTTTAGGTTAGGGTTAGGGTTAGGGTTAGGGTTAGGGTTAGGGTTTACGGTTAAAGTTAGGTTTAGTGTTAGGGTTAGGGTTACGGTTAAGGTTAGGCTTAGGGTTAGTTTGCGTTAGGGTTAGGGTTTAAGATTAGGGTTGGGTTAGGGTTAGGGTTAGGTTTGCGTTAGGGTTAGGGTAAGGGTTAGGTTTAGGGTTAGGTTTAGGGTTAGGACTGGGTTAGGGTTAGAGTTAGGTTGTTTTAGGGTTATCGTTAGTGTTAGGGTTAGGGTTTAGTGTAAGGGTTAGTGTAAGTTTAGCGTTAGGGTTAGGGATAGGGTTAGAGTTAGGGTTAGGATTTAGGGTTAGATTTGCGTTAGGTTTAGGGTTAGGGTTAAGGTTAGTGTTAGGTTTGCCTTAGGGTTAGTGTTAGGTTTAGGGTTAGGGTTAGGTTTGCGTTAGGGTTAGGGTAAGGTTAGTTTTAAGGTTAGGGTTGGGTTAGGTTTTGGGTTAGGGCTAGGGTTTAGGGTTAGGGTTAGAGTTGGGGTTAGGGTTAGGGTTAGGGTTACGGTTAGGTTTGCGTTAGGGTTAGGGTTAAGTTTAGTTTTAAGGTTTGGTTTAGGTTTAGGGTTAGGGTCAGGTTTAGGTTTGCGTTAGGGTTAGGGTTATGGTTAGGGTTCGAGTTAGTTATAGGGGAAGGGTTTATGGTTAGGGTTAAGTTTAGGGATAGGGTTAGCGTTAGGTTTTTATGGTTAGCGTTAAATTTAGGGTTAGGTTTGCGTTAACGTTAGGTTTAGGCTTAGGGTTAGATTTATGGTTAGGCATAGGGTTAGGGTTAGTGTTAGGATTGCGTTAGGGTTAGGGTTAGTGTTAGGGTTAGGGTTAGGTTTGCATTAGGGTTAGGGTTAGGATTAGGTTTAGAGTTAAGTTTAGGGTTAGGGTTAGGATTTTGTTAGGGTTAGAGTTAGGGTTAGAGTTTCGGTTAGGTATGCGTTAGGCATAGGGTTAGTGTTAGGGTTAGGGTTAGCTTTGCGTTAGGGTTAGTGTTAGGGTTAACGTTAGGGTTAGGTTTGCGTTAGGGTTAGGGTTAGGATTAGGTTTAGGGTTAAGGTTAGGGTTAGGGTTAGGTTTGTGTTAGGGTTAGGGTTAGGGTTATAGTTTCAGTTAGGTATGCGTCAGGGATAGGGTTAGTGTTAAGGTTAGGGTTAGGTTTGCGTTAGGGTTAGTTTTAGGGTTAGGGTTAGGGTTAGGTTTGTGTTAGGTTTGGGTTAGGGTTAGGGTTAGTGTTAGGTTTGCGTTAGGGTTAGGGTTAGTCTTAGGGTTAGGGTTAGCTATGCGTTAGGGTTAGGTTTAGGGTTAGGGTTAGGTTAGCGTTAGGGTTAGGGTTAGGGTTAGGTTTAGGATTAGGGTTAGTGTTAAGGTTAGGGTTAGGTTTGTGTTAGGGTTAGGGTTAGGGTTATGGTTAGTGTTAGGTTTGCGTTAGGGTTAGGGTTAGGGTTAGAGTTAGGGTTAGGGTTAGGGTTAGGTTTAGGGTTAGTTATGCGTTAGGGTTAGGGATAGGGTCCGGGTTAGGGTTAGGTTTCCGTTAGGTTTAGGGTTAGGGTTAGGATTAGGTTTAGGGTTAGGTTTGCGTTAGGATTTGGGTTAGGGTTAGGTTAGGGTTAGGGTTAGAGATAGTGTTAGGTTTGGGTTAGGTTTAGGGTTTAGGGTTAGGGTTAGGTTTAGGGTTAGGTTAGGGTAGGGTTAGGTTAGGGTTTAGGGTTGGGGTTAGGGTTAGGGTTAAGTTTAGGTTTAGGGTAGGGTAAGGGTTAGGGTTATGGTTAGGGTTAGGTTAGGGGTAGGGTTAAGGTTAGGTTTCGGGTTAGGTTTAGGGTTAGTGTTTGGTTGAGTTAGGGTTAGCGTTAGGGTTAGGGTTAGGGCTAGGGTTTAGGATTAGGGTTAGGGTTAGTGTTAGGTTTAGGGTTAGGTTTGCGTAAGGGTTAGGGTTAGAGTTAGGGTTAGGGTTAGAGTTAGGTTTAAGTTTCCGTTACGGTTAGGGTTATGTTTAGGGTTAGGGTTAGGTTTGCATTAGGCTTAGGGTAAGTGTTAGGGTTAGGTTTAGGGTTAGGGTTGCATTAAGTTTAGGGTTAGGATTAGGATTAGTGTTAGGGTTAGGATTAGGTTTGCGTGAGGCTTAGTGTTAGGGATAGGTTTAGGGTTAGGGTTAGGTAAGAGTTAGGCTTAGGTTAGGGTTAGGGTTTGGGTTAGTGTTTGGTTAGGGTAGGGTTTAGGATTTAGAGTTAGGGTTAGGTTTAGGTTTAGGATAGGGTAGGGTTAGGTTTAAGGTTTAGGGTTAGGGTTAGGGTTAGGTTAGGTTTAGGGTTAGGGTTAGTGTTAGAGTTAGGATTAGGGTTAGGGCTAGGTTTTAGGGTTAGGGTTAGGTTTAGGTTTAGGGTTAGGCTTAGGGTTAGGTTTGCGTTAGGGTTAGGGTTAGGGTTAGGTTTACGGTAGGGTTATGGTTAGGGTTAGGGTTAGGTTAGGGTGAGGGTTAAGGTTAGAGTTCGGGTTAGGGTTAGGGTTAGGATTAGGTTGAGGTAGGGTTAAGGTTAGGGTTAGGGTTATGGTTAGGGCTAGGAATTAGGGTTAGGGTTAGGGTTAGGGTTAGGTTTGCGTTAGTGTTAGGGTTAGGGTTAGTGTTAGGTTAGAGTTAGGTTTAGAGTTTAGGGTTAGGGTTAGGTTTAGAGATAGGTTAGGGTAGGGTTATGGTTAGGGTTATGGTTTAGGGTTAGGGTGAGCTTTAGAGTTAGGGTTAGGGGTAGGATTAGGGTTAGGGTTAGTGTTATGGTAAGGGTAAGGTTAGGGGTAGGGTTAAGAATACGTTGCGGGTTAGGGTTAGGGTTTGGGTTAGGGTTAGGTTTAGATAAGCGTCAGGGTTAGGGTTAGGGTTAGGGTTAGGGTTAGGGTTAGGGTTTGCGGTTAAAGTTAGGTTTAGTGTTAGCGTTAGGGTTACAGTTAGGGTTATGCTTTGGGTTAGCTTGCGTTAGGGCTAGGGTTAAGGTTAGGGTTGGATTTGGGTTAGGGATAGGTTTGCGTTAGGGTTAGGGTAAGGTTTAGGTTTAGGGTTAGGTTTAGGGTTAGGGTTGTGTTACGTTTAGTGTTAGGTTGTGGTAGGGTTATCGTTAGGGTTAGGGTTAGGGTTTAGTGTAAGGGTTAGGGTTAGTTTAGCGTTAGGGTTAGGTATAAGGTTTTGGTTAGGGTTAATGTTAGGTTTCAGGTTAGGGTTAGTTTTAGGTTACGGTTGAGTTAGGGTTAGGGTTAGGTTTATGGTTAGGGTTAGGGTTAGGGTTTTGGTTAGGTTAGGGTTAGGGTTAATGTTAGGTTTCAGGTTAGGGTTAGTTTTAGGTTTATGTTGAGTAAGGGTTAGGGTTTGGATTAGGGATAGGGTTAAGGCTAGGGTTTAGGGTTAGGATATGTTTCGGTTTAGGGTTAGGTTTAGGTTTGCGTTAGGGTTAGGGGTAGGTTTAGCGTAAGGGTTAGGGTTAGGTTAAGGTTAGGGTTAGGGTTAGGGTTAGGGTTAGGGTTAGGTTAGGGTGAGGGTTAAGATTATGTTTCGGGTTAGGGTTAGGGTTAGGATTAGATTGAGGTAGGGTTATGGTTAGTGTTAGGGTTATGATTACGGCTAGGATTTAGTGTTAGGGTTAGGGTTAGGGTTAGGTTAGAGTTAGGTTTAGAGTTTAGGGTTAGGGTTAGGTTTAGGGATAGGTTAGGGTAGGGTTAGGGTTCGGGTTAGTGTTTAGTGTTAGGGTGAGTTTGGGTTATGGTTAGTGTAGGTTTAGGGTTAGAGTTAGGTTTATGGTAACGGGTAGGTTAGGGTTAGGGTTAAGGTTACGTTTCGGGTTAGGGTTAGAGTTTGGGTTAGGGTTAGGTTTAGGTTAGGGTTAGGGTTAGGGTTAGGCTTAGGGTTAGGGTTAGGGTTTACGGTTAAAGTTAGGTTTAGTGTTAGGGTTAGGGTTACGGTTAAGGTTAGGCTTAGGGTTAGTTTGCGTTAGGGTTAGGGTTTAAGATTAGGGTTGGGTTAGGGTTAGGGTTAGGTTTGCGTTAGGGTTAGGGTAAGGGTTAGGTTTAGGGTTAGGTTTAGGGTTAGGGCTGGGTTAGGGTTAGAGTTAGGTTGTTTTAGGTTTATCGTTAGTGTTAGGGTTAGGGTTTAGTGTAAGGGTTAGTGTAAGTTTAGCGTTAGGGTTAGGGATAGGGTTAGAGTTAGGGTTAGGATTTAGGGTTAGATTTGCGTTTGGGTTAGGGTTAAGTTTAGTTTTAAGGTTTGGTTTAGGTTTAGGGTTAGGGTCAGGTTTAGGTTTGCGTTAGGGTTAGGGTTAAGGTTAGTTTTAAGGTTAGGGTTGGGTTAGGGTTTGGGTTAGGGCTAGGGTTTAGGGTTAGGGTTAGGGTTGGGGTTAGGGTTAGGGTTAGGGTTACGGTTAGGTTTGCGTTAGGGTTAGGGTTAAGTTTAGTTTTAAGGTTTGGTTTAGGTTTAGGGTTAGGGTCAGGTTTAGGTTTGCGTTAGGGTTAGGGTTATGGTTAGGGTTCGAGTTAGTTATAGGGCAAGGGTTTATGGTTAGGGTTAAGTTTAGGGTTAGGGTTAGCGTTAGGTTTTTATGGTTAGCGTTAAATTTAGGGTTAGGTTTGCGTTAACGTTAGGTTTAGGCTTAGGGTTAGATTTAGGGTTAGGCATAGGGTTAGTGTTAGGGTTAGGATTGCGTTAGGGTTAGGGTTAGTGTTAGGGTTAGGGTTAGGTTTGCGTTAGGGATAGGGTTAGGGTTACGGTTAGGTTTAGGTTTGCATTAGGGTTAGGGTAAGGATTAGGTTTAGGGTTAGGGTTAGGGTTAGGGTTAGGTTTGCGTTAGGGTTAGGGTTAGGGTTAGGTTTAGGGTTAGTTTTAGGTTTAGGGTTAGGGTTAGGTTTAGGGTTCGGGTTAGGTTTGAATTAGGGTTAGGGTTAGGGTTAGGGTTACGGTTAGGTTTAGGTTTGCGTTAGGGTTAGGGTTAGGATTAGGTTTAGAGTTAAGGTTAGGGTTAGGGTTAGGTTTGTGTTAGGGTTAGGGTTATGGTTTGGGTTTCGGTTAGGTATGCGTTAGGGATAGGGTTAGTGTTAGCGTTAGGGTTAGGTTTGCGTTAGGGTTAGGGTTATGGTTAGGGTTAGGGTTAGGTTTGCATTAGGCTTTGGGTTAGGGTTAGGGTTAGGTTTAGGGTTAGGATTGCGTTAGGGTTAGCGTTAGGGTTAGGATTAGTGTTAGGGTTAGGATTAGGTTTGCGTGAGGCTTAGTGTTAGGGTTATGTTTAGGGTTAGGTTTAGGTAAGATTTAGGCTTAGGTTAGGCTTAGGGTTAGGGTTAGTGTTTGCTTAGGGTAGGGTTTAGGATTTAGAGTTAGGGTTAGGTGTAAGGTTAGGTTAGGGTAGGATTAGGTTTAGGGTTTAGGGTTAGGGTTAGGGTTAGAATTAGGGTTAGGGTTAGTGTTAGGGTTATGTTTAGGGTTATGTTTAGGTTAGGGTTAGGGTTAATGTTAGGTTTAAGGTTAGCGTTAGGTTTAGTTTTAGGTTGAGTTAGGGTTAGGGTTAGGTTTAGGGTTAGGGTTAGGGCTAGGGTTTAGGGTTAGTGTTAGGTTTAGGTTTAGGGTTAGGGTTAGGCTTAGGTTGATGTAGTGTTAGGGTTAGGGTTAGGGTTATGGTTAGGGCTAGGATTTACGATTAGGGTTATGGTTAGGTTTGGGTTAGTGTTAGTGTTAGGGTTAGGGTTAGGTTAGAGTTAGGTTTGTAGTTTGTTGTTAGGGTTAGGTTTAGGGATAGGTTAGGGTAGGGTGAGGGTTAGGGTTAGGTTTTAGGGTTAGGTTGAGCTTTAGGGTTAGGGTTAGGGGTAGGATGAGGGTTAGGGTTAGGGTATTGTAAGGGTTAAGTTAGGGTTATGGTTAATGTTACGTTTCGGGTTAGGGTTAGGGTTTGCGTTAGGGTTAGGTTTAGGTTAGCCTTAGGTTAGGGTTAGGGTTAGGGTTAGGGTTAGGGTTTAAGGTAAAGTTAGGTTTAGTGTTAGGGTTAGGGTTACGGTTAGGTTTAGGCTTAGGGTTAGCTTGCGTTAGGGTTAGGGTTAAGGTTAGGGTTGGGTTAGGGTTAGGGTTAGGTTTGCGTAAGTGTAGGGTAAGGGTTAGGTTTAGGGTTAGGTTTAGGGTTAGGGCTGGGTTGGGGTTAGGTTTAGGTTGTGTTAGGGTTATCGTTAGAATTAGGGTAGGGTTTAGTGTAAGAGTTAGGGTTAGTTTAGCGTTAGGGTTAGGGATAGGGTTAGGGTTAGGGTTAGGATTTAGGGTTAGATTTGCGTTAAGTTTAGGGTTAGGGTTAGGATTAGTGTTAGGTTTGCCTTACGGTTATTGTTAGGTTTAGGGTTAGGGTTAGGTTTGCGTTAAGGTTAGGGTTAAGGTTAGTTTTAAGGTTAGGGTTGGGTTAGGGTTTTAGTTACGGCTAGGGTTTAGGGTTAGGGTTAGGGTTAGGGTTATGGTTAGAGTTAGGGATAGGTTTGCATTAGGTTTTGGGTTACGGTTAGGATTCGGGTTAGTGATAGGTCAAGGGTTTATGGTTAGGGTTAAGTTTAGGGTTAGGGTTAGCATTAGGTTTTTATGGTTAGCGTTAAATTTAGGGTTAGGTTTGCCTTAACGTTAGGTTTAGGGTTAGGGTTAGGTTTAGGGATAGGCATACTGTTAGGGTTAGGGTAAGATTTGCGTTAGGTTTAGGTTTAGGGTTAGGGTTAGGGTTATGTTTATGTTTGCATTAGGGTTAGGTTTAGGATTAGGTTTAGGTTTAAGGTTAGGGTAAGGTTTAGGGTTAGTGCTAGGTTTGCGTTATGGTTAGTGTTAGGTTTAGGGTTAGAGTTAGGTTTGCGTTATGGTTAGGGTTAAGGTTAGTTTTAAGGTTAAGGTGGTTTAAAGTTTGGGTTAGGGCTAGGGTTTAAGATAAAGGTTAGGGTTAGGTTTATGATTAGCGTTAGGGTTAGGGTTAGGGAAAGTTTTAGGTTTGCATTAGGGTTAGGGTTAGGATTAGGTTTAGGGTTAGTGTTAGGGTAAAGGTTAGGATTAGGTTTGTGTTAGGGTTAGGGTTAGGGTTATGGTTAGGGTTAGGTTTGCGTTAGGGTTAGGGTTAGGGTTAGGTTTGCGTTAGGGTTAGGGTTAGGGTTAGGGTTAGGTATGCGTTAGTGTTAAGGTTAGGGTTAGGGTTAGGGTTAGGTTTGCCTTAGGGTTAGGGATAGGTTTAGGGTTAGGTTTGTGTTAAGGTTAGGGTTAGGGTTATGGTTAGGGTTAGGTTTGCGTTAGGGTTAGGGTTAGGGTTACGGTTAGGGTTAGGTTTATCTACACGTTAAGGTTAGGGTTAGGGTTAGGGTTAGGGTTAGGGTTAGGTTTGCGTTAGGGTTTGGGTTAGGGTTAGAATTAGGTTTAGGTTTGTTTATGTTTAGGGTTAGGTTTAGGGTGAGGTTTGCGTTAGGGTTACTGTTAGGGTTAGGGTTATGGTTAGGGTAGGTTTGGGTTAGGGGTAGGGTTAGGGTTAGCTTTAGGGTTTATTTTAGGGTAGGGTTAGGTTTAGGGTTTAGGGTTAGGATTAGGGTTAGGGTTAGATTTGCCTTAGGGTTACGGTTAGTGTTAGCGTTAGGGTTAGTGTTTGGTTTATGGTTAGTGTTTGGTTTGCGTTAGGGTTAGGTTTAGGGTTAGTGTTAGGATTAGTGTTTAGGGTTAAGTTTAGTTTTAGGGTTAGGTTTAGTTTTAGAGTTAGGGTTAGGGTTAGAGATCGGGTTAGGTTTGCGTTAGGGTTAGGCTTAGGGTCATGTTTATGGTTAGGTTTGCCTTTGGGTTAGGGTTATGGTTAGGTTTAGGGTAGGGTTAAGTTAGGGTTAGGGTTAGGTTTGCGTTAGGGTTATGGTTAGGTTCAGGTTTAGTGTTAGCGTTTAGGGTTAGGGTTAGTGTTAGGTTAGAGTTATGGTTAGGGTTAGGGTTAGGTTTAGGTTTAGGGTTAGAGTTAGGGTTAGAATTTGGGTTAGGGTTAGGTATGCGTTAGGGTTAGGTTTAGGGTTAGGGTTAGGGTTAGGTTTGCGTTAGGGTTAGGGTTAGGTTTAGGGTTAGGTTTGTGTTAAGGTTAGGATTAGGGTTATGGTTAGGGTTAGGATGCGTTAGGGTTAGGGTTAGGGTTAGGTATAGTGTTAGGTTTAGCTACACGTCAGGGTTAGGATTAGGGTTAGGGTTAGGGGTAGGTTTGCGTTAGGGTTAGGGTTAGGGTTAGGTTTAGGGTTAGGTTAGGTTTATGTTTGATTAGGGTTAGGGTTAGGTTTAGGGTTAGGTTTGCATTGGGGTTATTGTTAGGGTTAGGGTTACGGATAGGTTAGGTTTGCCTTAGGGTTAGGGTTAGGTTTAGGTTTAATGTTAGGGTTAGGGTTAGGATTTGGGTTAGGTTTGCGTTAGGGTTAGGATTATGGTTATGGTTAGGGTTAGGTTTGCTTTAGGGTTAGGGTTTAGGTTTAGGTTTAGGGTTAGGGTTAATTTAGGGTTAGGCTTAGGTTTGCGTTAGGGTTATGGTTAGGTTTAGGGTTAGTGTTAGGGTTTAGGGTTAGGGTTAGGGGTAGGTTAGAGTTATGGTTAGGGCTAGGGTTAGGTTTAGGTTTAGGGTTAGGGTTAGGGTTAGGGTTAGGTTAGCGTTAGGGTTAGGGTTACAGTAGGGTTAGGATTAGGTATTAGATTTAGGTTTTCGTTAGATTTATGTTTAGGGTTAGGGTTATGTTTCCGTTTAGGTAATGGTTAGGGTTAGGTTTAGGGTTAGGTGTGCGTTAGCCTTAGTGTTAGTTTTAGGGTTAGGTTTAGGGTTAGGATTAGGTTTGCGTTAGGTTTAGGTTTAGGGTTAGATTAATGGTTAGCGTTAGAGTTAGGTTTAGTTTAGGGTGAGGGTAGGGTTAGTGTTATTTTAGGGTTAGGTTTAGGTTTTAGTTTTAGAGTTAGTGTTAGGGTTAGGGTTAGGTTAGGGTAAGGATTAGGGTTAGGTTAGCGTTAGGGGTAGGGTTAGGGTGAAGATTAGGCTTTAGTGTTAAGTTTATGTTTAGGGTTAGGTTTAGTGTTAAATTAGGGTTAGGGTTAGGTTTGGGGTTAGGTTTAGGGTTAGGGTTCGGGTTCGGTTTCGGTTTGGGGTTCGGATTTGGGTTGAGATTCGATTTCGGGTTACGGTTATGGTTAGGGTTAGTTTTAGGTTTACGGTTTGCGTTAGGGTTAGGTTTAGTGTTAACGCTAGGGTTTAGGGTTAGGTTTAGGGTTCGGTGTAGGGTTAGCGTTAGGGTTTTATGGTTATGGTTAGGGTTAGGGTTACGTTTGCGTTAAGGTTAGTGTTAGGGTTAGGTTTGCGTTACCGTTAGGGTTAGGGTTGGGTTTAGGGTTAGGTTTGCGTTAGGGTTCGGGTTAGGGTTAGGTTTAAGTTTAGGGTTAGGGTTAGGGTTAGGGTTAGGTTTGCGTTAGGGTTACGGTAGGGTTAGTGTTAGTGTTATGGTTAGGGTTAGGGTTAGGGTTAAGGTTAGGGTTAGGGTTATGTTAGCGTCAGGGTTAGGATTAGGGTTAGGGTTAGGGTTAGGATTTAGGGTTAGGTTTGTGTTAGGTTTAGGGCAAAGGTTAAGGTTATGTTTCCGTTAGGCTTAGGGTTAGGGTTAGGTGTAGAGTTTGGTTTGCGTTAGGGTTAGGGTTAAGGTTAGTTTTAAGGTTAGGTTTAGGTTTAGGGTTAGGGTTAGGTTTAGGTTTGCGTTAGGTTTAGGTTTAGAGTTAGGGTTAGGGTTAGGGTTTGCGTTAGGGTTAGGTTTAGGGTTAGGTTTGGGGTTAGGGCTAGGGTTTAGAGTTAGGGTTAGGGTTCGGGTTAGGGTTTGCGTTAGGGTTTTATGGTTATAGTTAGGGTTAGGGTTACGTTTGCGTTAAGGTTAGTGTTAGGGTTAGGATTAGGTTCATGGTTAGGATTAGTGTTAGGGTTAGTGTTAGTTTTCGGTTTGCGTTACGGTTCGGGTTAGGGTTTAGGGTTAAGTTTAGGTTTAGGGTTAGGTTAGCGTTAGGGTTAGGGTTAGGGTTAGGGTTAGGATTAGGGTTTAGGGTTAAGCTTAGTTTTAGGGTTAGGTTTCGGTTTAGGGTTAGGGTTAGGGTTCGATTTACGTTTGCGTTAGGGTTAGGTTTAGGATTAGAGTTATGGTTAGGGTTAGGTTTGCCTTAGGGTTAGGGTTAGGGTTAGGGTTAGGGTTAGGGTTAGGGTTATGGTTAGGATTTAGGGTTAGGTTTGCGTTAGGTTTAGGGTTAAGGTTAGGGTTATGTTTCCTTTAGGGTTAGAGTTAGGGTTAGTGTTAGGGTTCGGGTTTGGTTTTGTTAGGGTTAGGGTTAGGAATAGGGTTATGGTTAGGGTTAAGTTATCCTTAGCGTTAGGGTTAGGGTTAGGTTATGGTTAGGGTTAGTGTTAGGGTTTAGGGTTATGGTTAGAGTTAAGTTAGTGTTAGGGTTAGGGTTAGGGTTCGGTTTAGGTTTAGGGTTAGGTTTAGGGTTAGGGTTAGGGTTACTTTTGCGTTAGGGTTATGGTTAGGGTTAGGGTAAGTGTTAGGGTTTAGGGTTAGGGTTAGGGTTAGGTTAGCGTTAGGGTTAGGGTTAGCTTTAGGGTTAGGTTTTAGGGTTAGGTTTTCATCAGGTTTAGGGTATAGGTAAGGGTTATCTTTCCGTTAGTGTTAGGGTAAGGGTTAGGTTTAGGATTAGGTTTGCGTTAGGGTTAGGGTTAGGGTTAGGGTTATGTTTAGGTTAGGCTTAGGGATAGGTTTGCGTTAGGGTTATGGTTAGGTTTAGGGTTAGTGTTAAGGTTTAGGGTTAGGGTTAGGGTTAGGTTAGAGTTATGGTTGGGGTTAAGGTTAGTTTTAGGTTTAGGGTTATGGTTATGATTAGGGTTAGTTTTGCGTTAGGGTTATTGTTAGCGTTAAGGTTAGTGTTAGGGTTTAGTGTTAGGGTTAGTGTTAGGGTTAGGGTTATGGTTAGGATTTAGGGTTAGGTTTGCGGTTAAGGTTAGGGTTATGTTTCCTTTAGGGTTAGGGTTAGGGTTAGTGTTAGGGTTCGGGTTAGGTTTGTGTTAGGGTTAGGGTTAGGAATAGGGTTATGGTTAGGGTTAAGTTTGCCTTAGCGTTAGGGTTAGGGTTAGGTTATGGTTAGGGTTAGTGTTACGGTTTAGGGTTATGGTTAGAGTTAAGTTAGTGTTAGGGTTAGGGTTAGGGTTCGGTTTAGGTTTAGGGTTAGGTTTAGGGTTAGGGTTAGGGTTAGGTTTGCGTTAGGGTTATAGTTAGGGTTAGGATAAGTGTTAGGGTTTAGGGTTAGGGTTAGGGTTAGGTTAGCGTTAGGGTTAGTGTTAGCGTTAGGGTTTGGTTTTAGGGTTAGGTTTGCGATAGGTTTAGGGTTAGGTTAGGGTTATGTTTCCGTTAGGGTTACGGTTACTGTTAGGGTTAGGGTTCGGGTTAGGTTTGCGTTAGGGTTAGGGTTAGGATTTGGGTTATGGTTAGAGTTAGGTTTGCCTCAGGGTTAGGGTTAGGTTTAGGTTTAGGGTTAGGGTTAGGGTTAGGGTTAGTTTTGCGTTAGTGTCATGGTTAGGGTTAGGGTTAATGTTCGGGTTTAGGGTTAGGGTTAGGGTTAGGTTTGCGTTAGGGTTAGGGTTAAGGTTAGGGTTAGGGTTAGGGTTAGGGTTTGGTTTGCGTTAGGGTTAGGGTTAGGGTTAGGTTTGCCTTAGGGTGAGGGTTAGTGTTAGTGTTAGGGTTACGTTTGCGTTAGGGTTAGTGTTAGGGTTAGGGTTAGGTTTAGGGTTAGAGTTAGGGTTAGGGTTTGGTTTGCGTTAGGCTTAGGGTTAGGGTTAGTTTTGCGTTAAGGTTAGGGTTACTGTTAGGGTTAGGGTTAGGTGTGCGTTAGGGTTAGGGTTAGAGTTAGGTTTAGTGTTAGGGTTAGGGTTAGGGTTAGGGTTAGGGTTAGTGTTAGGGTTAGGTTTGATTTAGTGTTAGGGTTAGGGTTATGGTTTGGGTTAGGGTTAGGTTTTCGTTAGGGTTAGGGTTAGGATTAGGTTTAGGGTTAAGGTTAGGGTTAGGGTTATGTTTGTGTTAGGGTTAGGGTTAGGGTTAGGGTTAGGGTTAGGTTTGCGTGAGGATTAGATTTAGGGTTAGGTTTAGGGTTAGGGTTAGGGTAAGATTTAGGTTTAGGTTAGTGTTAGGATTAGGGTTAGTGTTTGGTTAAGGTAGGGTTTAGGATTTAGTGTTAGGGTTTGGTTTAGGGTTAGGTTAGTGTAGGTTTATGTTTAGGGTTTAGGGTTAGGTTTAGGGTTAGGGTTAGAGTTAGGGTTAGGGTTAGGTTTAGGGTTAGGTTTAGGGTTAGGTTAGGGTTAGGGTTAATGTTAGGTTTCGGGTTACGGTTAGGTTTAAGTTTAGGTTGAGATAGGGTTAGGGTTAGGTTTAAGGTTAGGGTTAGGCTAGGGTTTAGCGTTAGGGTTAGGTTTAGGGTTAGGGTAAGGGTTAGGGTTAGGTTTGCGTTAGGGTTAGGGTTAGGGTTAGGGTTAGGGTTAGGGTTACGGTTAGGATTAGGCTTAGAGTTAGGGTTAGAGTTAGGGTTAGGTTTGCGTTAGGGTTAGGGTTAGGTTTGCGTAAGGGTTAGGGTGAGGGTTAGGGTTTGGGATAGAGTTAGAGTTTAGGGTTAGGGTTAGGGTTAGGTTTAGGGTTAGGGTTAGGTTTGCGTTAGGATTAGGGTTAGGTTTAGGGTTAGTTTTGCGTTAGGGTTATCGTTAGGGTTAGGGTTAGGGTTAATGCTTAGGGTTAGGGTTAGGGTTAGGTTAGCGTTAGGGTTAGGGTTAGGGTTAGGGTTAGGTTTAGGCTTAAAGTTAGGGTTAGGTTTAGATTTGCCTTATGGTTAGGGTTAGGGTTAGGGTTAGGTTTAGGGTTAGGGATAGGGTTAGGTTTGCGTTAGGGTTAGGGTTAGGGTTACGATTAGGTTTTCGTTAGTGTTAGGGTTACGGTTAGGGTTAGGTATGCTTTAGGGTTAGGGTTAGGGTTAGTGTTAAGGTTAGGTTTGTGTTAGGGTTAGTGTTAGGTTTAGGGTTTGGGTTAGGTTTGCGTTAGTGTTAGGGTTAGGTTTAGGGTTAGGTATGCGTTAGGGTTTAGGTTAAGGTTAGGGTTAGGGTTAGGTTTGCGTTAGGTTTAGGGTTAGGGTTATGTTTAGGGTTAGGGATAGGGTTAGGTTTGCGTTAGGGTTAGGGTTAGGGTTAGGGTTAGGTTTGCGTTAGTGTTAGGGTTAGGGTTAGGGTTAGGTATGCTTTAGGGTTAGGGTTAGGGTTAGTGTTAGGGTTAGGTTTGTGTTAGGGTTAGTGCTAGGGTTAGGGTTAGGGTTAGGTTTGCGTTAGGGTTAGGGTTAGGGTTAGGGTTAGGTATGCGTTAGGGTTTAGGTTAAGGTTAGGGTTAGGGTTAGGTTTCCATTAGGGTTAGGGTTAGGGTTAGTGTTAGGTTTGTGTTAAGGTTAGGGTTAGGGTTAGGTTAGGTTTAGGTTTGCGTTAGGGTTAGGGTTAATGTTAGGGTTAGGGTTAGGTTATCTACACGTTAGTGTTAGGGTTAGGGTTAGGGTTAGGGTTAAATTTGCGTTAGGGTTAGGGTTAGGGTTAGGGTTAGGTTTAGGTTTGTTTAAGGTTAGGGTTAGGTTTAGGCTTAGGTTTGCGTTAGGGTTATTATTAGGGTTAGGGTTGTGGTTAGGTTAGGTTTGCGTAAGGGTTAGAATTAGTGTTAGGTTTAGGTTAGGGTTAGGGTAAGAGTTAGGCTTATGTCAGGGTTAGGATTATGGTTAGTGTTTGGTTAGAGTTAGGTTTAGGATTTAGGGTTAGGGTTAGGGTTAGGGTTAGGGATAAATTTGAGTTAGGGTTAGGGTTAGGGTTAGGGTTAGGTTTAGGTTTGTTTAAGGTTAGGGTTAGGTTTAGGCTTAGGTTTGCGTTAGGGTTATTATTAGGGTTAGGGTTGTGGTTAGGTTAGGTTTGCGTAAGGGTTAGAATTAGTGTTAGGTTTAGGTTAGGGTTAGGGTAAGAGTTAGGCTTATGTCAGGGTTAGGATTATGGTTAGTGTTTGGTTAGAGTTAGGTTTAGGATTTAGGGTTAGGGTTAGGGTTAGGGTTAGGGTAGGGTAGGGTTGGGTTTAGGGTTTAGGGTTAGGTTTAGGTTTAGGTTTAGACTTGCCTTAGGGTTACGGTTAGTGTTAGGGTTAGGGTTAGGGTTACGTTTAGGGTAAGGGTTAGGTTTGCGTTAGGGTTAGGGTTAGGGTTAGGGTTAGGATTAGGGTTTAGGGTTAAGTTTAGGTTTAGGGTTAGGTTTAGTGTTAAATTAGTGTTAAGGTTAGGTTTAGTGTTAGGACTAGGTTTGCGTTAGGTTTAGGGTTAGGGTTACATTAAGGGTTAGCTTTAGAGTTAGGCTTAGGTTAGGGTGAGAGTAGGGTTAGTGTTATGTTAGGGTGAGGTTTAGGTTTTCGGTTTAGAGTTAGTGTTAGTGTTAGGGTTAGGTTGGGTTAGGGTTAGGGTTAGGTTAGCGTTAGGGTTATGTTTAGGGTGAGGATTAGACCTTAGTGTTAAGATTAGGTTTAGGGTTAGTTTTAGTGTTAAATTAGTGTTAGGGTTAGGTTTAGGGTTAGGTTTAGGTTTAGGGTTCGGGTTCGGGTTCGGGTTCGGTTTGGGGTTCGGGTTCGGTTTCAGGTTCGAGTTCTGGATAGGGTTAGGGTTAGGGTTAGGTTTAGGTTAGGGTTTGTGTTAGGGTTAGGGTTAGTGTTAACGCTAGGGTTAGGGTTAGGTTTAGTGTTCGGTTTAGGGTTAGCGTTAGGGTTTTATGGTTAGGGTTAGTATTAGGGTTACGTTTGCGTTAAGGTTAGTGTTAGGGTTAGTTTGCGTTTCCATTAGGGTTAGGGTTGTGTTTAGGGTTAGGTTTGCATTAGGGTTCGGGTTAGGGTTAGGGTTAGGGTTAGGATTAGGGTTAGAGTTAGGGTTAGAGTTAGGGTTAGGTTTGCGTTAGGGTTAGGGTTAGGTTTGCGTAAGGGTTAGGGTTAGGGTTAGAGTTAGGGTTAGAGTTAGGGTTTAGGGTTAGGGTTAGGGTTACGTTTAGGGTTAGTGTTAGGTTTGCGTTAGGATTAGGGTTAGGGTTAGGGTTAGTTTTGCGTTAGGGTTATCGTTAGGGTTAGGGTTAGGGATAATGTTTAGGGTTAGGGTTAGGGTTATTGTTAGTATTTAGGCTTAGGTTTGCGTTAGGTTTAGGCTTAAAATTAGGGTTAGGTTTAGATTTGCCTTATGGTTATGGTTATGGTTAGGGTTAGGTTTAGGGTTAGGTTTAGGGTTAGGGTTAGGTTTGCGTTAGGGTTAGGGTTAGGGTTAGGTTTAGGGTTAGGGTTAGGTATAGGGTTAGGTTTGCGTTAGGGTTAGGGTTAGGGTTAGGGTTAGGTTTGCGTTAGTGTTAGGGTTAGGTTTAGGGTTAGGTATGCGTTATGGTTATGGTTAGGGTTAGTGTTATGGTTAGGTTTGTGTTAGGGTTACTGTTAGGGTTAGGTTTAGGGTTAGGTTTGCGTTAGGGTTAAGGTTAGGCTTAGGGTTAGTTATGCGTTAGGGTTTGGGTTAGGGTTAGGGTTAGGGTTAGGTTTGCGTTAGGGTTAGGGTTAGGTTAGGGTTTGGTTTGCGTTAGGGTTAGGGTTAGGGTTAGATTTAGGGTTAGGGTTAGGGTTAGGTTTAGCTATACGTTAGGGTTAGGGTTAGGGTTAGGTTTGCGTTAGGGTTAGAGTTATGGTTAGGGTTAGGTTTCCGTAAGGGTTAGAATTAGGGTTTAGGGTTAGGGTTAGGGTTAGGGTTAGATTTGCCTTAGGGTTAAGGTCAGGGTTACGGTTAGGGTTAGGGTTAGGTTTAGGGTTAGGGTTAGGTTTGCCTTAGAGTTAGGGTTAGGGTTAGGTTTAAGTTTAGGGTTAGGGTTAGGGTTAGGATTTAGGTTTAGGCTTGCGTTAGGTTTAGGGTTAAGGTTAGGGTTATATTTCCGTTAAGGTTAGGGTTAGGGTTCGGTTTAGGTTTGCTTTAGGGTTAGGGTTAGGATTAGGGTTATGGTTCGGGTTAGATTTGCCTTAGTGTTAGGGTTAGGGTTAGGTTTAGTGTTAGGGTTATGTTGAGGGTTAGGGTAAGTGTTAGGTTTGCGTTAGAGTTATGGTTAGGGTTAGGGTTAGTGTTAGGGTTTAGGGTTATGGTTAGGGTTAGG